>NC_085133.1:10620000-10920000 GCF_030269925.1 Bombyx mori
CAAATTATTACATTTCTTTCAGAATCATCAGATTGAATCAGATTGAAACAGATTATAACTTCACAAAATATTGACATCCTTCTCGGGAAGTTGGGTAAAAATCAGACAGATATTAAAAACGCTTAATTTACCGAAAACATTCATTAGAATGACCACAACGCATCGCTATTCCTGAAAGACAAATAATCCTTTCATGAAAAAAAAACCTAGACTTTAAAAAACGCTCAAAGAGCTATCCAACTCCTTTGAATGTATATTTTTCAGTTTGAAAAACGTTGAGTATTCTTTTCTTTTTTACAAGGTACAATGATTTCATCCACGCTAAATCCGTACCTAATTCTTATGAAATAGCGTATAATTTTAATTAAATACTAGCGACCCGCCCTCGCTTCGCTTCGGAAACATTAAAACACGTATGAAACAAAAACAAAAAATTAAAAAATAATTAAAAAAGTAGCCTATGTTCATCAGGGACAATGTCGGCTTCTAATGGAAAAAGAATTTTTCAAATCGGTCCAGTAGTTTCGGAGCCTATTCGAAACAAACAAACAAACAAATCTTTCCTCTTTATAATATTAGTATAGATAAATAACTCGAAACTCTCCCTCTAAATTAGTTAAACATATTCTCAAATAACTAATATTGTCCAGTTAATGGTACATTAGATTAAATTTAATCAGATAGTAACTTACATATGTGTGTGAGTGTATGCATACATACTCACACACATATGTTACGGTAAATGTACACTCTTGGGAAATGTACACTTTTACCGGTAAATGTGCACATTTGCCAAAAAGTTAGGCATATGTGAACTGAATATAATTTATACCTATATGTACATTTCCCGGCAAATGTGTACTCTTGCCTTCATGTTTTAAGAAAATGTGGAATGTTGCGCATGCGCACCACATTACTAGCACTTGCGATTTCATATGCGCACATTTACCAAAACGACATGGTCACGTACATTTCCCTTCTTTGAAATTGCAAATGTTAGTTGAATGCACATTACCCAAACGAGGAGGCAAATGTGCACATTTACCGGAACATATATACATTTGCCGCAAAATCTACTTTTACCGTAACATATATACATGTATATATACACACAAGGTATTTACGCATTTGTTCAGTTGTTATAATTTTTCTGTGTGCTCCTGTTTTGAATTGCAATCCAGATTGTTATATTAAATATTTAAACTTATAATTTCTATGGTTGTGATTTGTTTTGTGCATCAATAAAGGATAAAAAAGAGTAAATTGCCTAAATAAGGACAATAAAACGAAATAATATAGCTATTGTATTATATACAGTTAATATGTATCCAAATGTTGAATTTTCGGATTCGGTCGGTTCGATCGGTCGAGCGATGCACCGGTGTTCGAATCCCGCAGGCGGGTACTAATTTTTCTAATGAAATACGTACTCAACAAATGTTCACGATTGACTTCTACGGTGAAGGAATAATAATCGTGCAATTAAAATCAAACCCGCAAAATTATAATTTGCGTAATTACTGGTAGTAGGACCTCTTGTGAGCCTGCACGGGTAGGTACCACCGCCCCGCCTATTTCTGCTGTGAAGCAGTAATGCGTTTCGGTTTGAAGGGTGGGGCAGCCGTTGTGACTATACTGAGACCTTAGAACTATATCTCAAGGTGTATGGCGCATTTACGTTGTAGATGTCTATGGGCTCAAGTAACCACTTAACACTGTGGTCTGTCAGCTAGTCCACACATCTAGGCAACAAAAAAAAAAGGTTGTAAATGAGATTTTGTTTCCTGCGTTATAAAAACTATTTTTGCAAAAACGAAGACCGGGCAAACAAATCGATATTGCACTTTCGCATCCATAACGATGTTATTGCTATATTTTCATGTTTAACTTTCCGCGCTGCAGTTGATGTTTAAGAAGGAAACTTAATTTGCTTCATTTCTTCGAAACGTCTCGCTTCCAACGAAGCTCTTCCCCAATGAAAGTACTTCTCTGAATGTTCAGCTACAGCTGTGCTTGTTTTGGGTTGTCTATTTGGTCATCATCATCGTTTTATCGTAATACTTTGAAGCCCAGTTGCAACAGGCGCATAAGTGCTTCGCAACGAGTGACACGCTCTCCTAGACTATTAACCTTGAGACAAAGTCAACGGCATTTTCTTTAGAGTCACCAATTTTCGCCAGGTATATCTAAATCCGTACTGGCAAGTGCCGTGTGGGGCAGCTACCTACCAGATGGACCGACGACTTGATGATAATCGCTGGGTCACGTTGGATACAGGTGGCAATGGACCGGCCGCACTCGATTGGAGAGGCTTATGTTCAGCAGTGGACAGTCGACAGGCTGAGATGATGATGATATTTGAAAGGCTTTATTTAGTAGATTTTAGAAGTATTCGTCGCATAATAATGTTCATATATTATACATAATGAGGGTAGCTTGCGAAAAAAGAAAAACGTTGACAACTCTTGCGCCTGAACCCTCTTTGGTTTCAGTGCCGACGATGCATCGATACTGATACAGGCAGCTTAAAAGTAACTGAGTTAATATTGTCAGCTAATTAACTTACAAAGCAGATCCAAGCGTTATAGCCAAGTTACAATATGAATCACAGGATTACATTAAGGGTTCTCGCCCTAAGCCCATCCAATTAAAAATCCATTCAGAGTTTCACGATTTTATCTTCGGAACGGTAAATTATCAGGGTTGTCGGGTTGGGACGGAACCAGATAAGTTCAGGGGAGTCAAAACCTAATGGCCGACGTTTTGGTCCTTTATGGTCTATTACTTTCACAGCATATAACTGAAAAAGTTTTACATAACCAACACTCAACAATACACAACTCACTTGGCATCAAACTGAACTATTTAAAGTCCTGGTTATAACATAATTCCTTGTTATTCCATCCTCTTCAAATTGGTCGAACGACATTGTTGCAAACGACCTGTCTGCTCTTACCGCTAAATAAACACCTTTTTTATCATAACATTATCCTGCCCTTCTCCCAGTCACCTGGAGTCGGCGCAACATGTTTTCTCCTTCCATACTCATCTATCATATTCCATTTCTTCGCTCACTCTCCTCTTACACATATCGTCTTTCACGCAATCCATCCATTTCTTCTTAGGTCTAACTCTTCCTCTATATCCTTCCACATTCTCTTAACAACCTAATTTTAATTTCGTCTCATCACAAGTCCATACGCGCACTTCTCAGCTTCTCTGTCACAGGTGCCACTTTCAGACTTCCTCTAACATATTCATTGTGTATTCTATCCATTCTCGTTACTCCACATATCCACACGCAATATTCGCATCTCTGCTGCATGCAAATAAACACCTTTTTTATAATTGAGACTTAATGACCTCATGTCACAGGTTCCTCAACTGCCAAATTACGACAACCCAAAAATTAGTCAAGTTTCACATTTAAATGAATTTAAGATTATGTAAAAAAAAACTTTAATTACTGCTTTCGCTTCTGTCCAGGTCCAACTCTTAACACGAAAAGCCCTAAATATTTGGGGTGAAAACCGCTGCCCTAATAGAATTCTGAAGATCGAGTGCTAATGAAATAACTCGGTTTAATCACTTGTCTATTGTACGCTTTGGATGGCACAAACCTCGACCCTAACTATTAAAACTCGAATTTATTTAGAAAATTTCGTGATCAGTTGCCATCATTATAAGACTTGCTCACTCGTTTTCTGGTATTTATGATTTTGGTATGGCAACGAGGACTTGAGTCCGCACGGACTTGTGAGACCTGAGAACTCATCTCTCAAGGTGGGTTGCGGCATTTACGTTGAAGATGTATATGGGCTCCGGTAACCATTTAACACCAGGTGGGCTGTAAGCTCGTCCATCCATGTATGCAATAAATAAAAATAAAAAAAGTGCATCTGATGTCCATCACAGTACTGAATAGATGAGAGAGGATAGTCTGCCCCGTTCGTCAGTTGTTTCCGGTCCTTTGGCAGCGTCAGTTCACACATTACTGACCGTCATCCTGCAGTTGATGAGCTGTCAAATTATTATTCCGCAACTACACCAGAGTCGACGCCAAGTTATTATCGAGTTCCAAAAATACCTTTCAGCACCGAGTGGGGAATATTGTAAAGTGTCAAATAAAACTTTTTCAATCATCGCTTGGAGAGAACGAGTGCCCAAACGCTAATCGATATTAATCGTAGGCGTCTTAAGACGATTTCGTGTTAGTTATCGCACTAAGTCTTTATTCAATAGCTTTATGTTGATATCCATAGTAGCAGTTCGGGCACCAAAACTTGTTACAAGATAGACGGATAATGCAAATCTACAAAATCCGTCGTTCCTGAGATATGATCTCATTTGTGTAAGACTATGAGCGCGCACCAAGCTCTCGGATGTTGTACGTTTCAATGAATTCAGAAGAATTGTGCAACATATCCAACATAAGAACGTTTAAAAGGAAGGTTGATGTCACAAATTTTGCATGCGTTGAATTGCTTTTAGCTGTTAAATCATTTTTAAAGTGAAACTTTTATTACATCGTCTCAAACTTTTTCGTCTGTGTGTTGCATGTCGCGTGACGGTCGGCCGCGGAGTAGGGATAAAGTGAAAGGCGCTCGTCGGAGCAGCCAAGGCCAATATGGCGGCGCGTATAGTTCGCAGCAGCTGACCGTGTAGTGTATAGACTATTACTTATTTCTGCCAGTGCTCCACGCTATTTTGTTTGTTTTTGTCAGTGTTTAATGTAAATGTTGTTTGTCAGAGTTAAATGTCTATAATGTGAAAAAAAAATTCACTTTTATACCGTGGTTTCATAAAACCACACAATCCTTGTATTTAATGGTCCTTGTAGTCAGACGACTTTATGGCTTACCTGATGGTGAGTGGTTACTGTCGCTCGTGGACATCAGCAATGCTAGCGGCAGAACCAATCCGCTGGGATCCGCCGACAGGGATCGAACCTCATGCATGAGGTTTCCGGGATTAGGAAGCGCGATTGGTATATGGGTCTTAATTATACACAAATGTTTGAAGAGGACTGCGGGCCCCAGGATGTTTTTTGGGCCCTGCCCACCAAACTCATATTAAACACTCATCAATCCGAAACGCACTGCTTCACGGCAGAAATAAACATGCTAGTGGTACCTATCCGTGCGGACTCACAAGAGGTCCTACCACCAATAATTACGCAAATGAAAATTTTTGCAGGTTTCACTTTTATTGCACTACTAGCTGTACCCGTCCGTTTCGGTGGGCATTTAAAATTAACATAATTATTTCTCACCCCACAAAAATTCTCATCATTAACGCCCCCGCAACTAGTGTAGGGATTCCAACACTCATGTAAATAGTAGCCTATCCATTAAGTACATGTATTTTCTACATGGATACCAAGTTTCAAGTCAAAGTCAAGTCACTGTAGATTTATATATTAGTATAGATATTATTCCCTCACGGTGAAAGTCAATCATTAACATTTGTTAAGTACGTTTTTGCTTGAAAAATTGATACCTGCCCGCGGGATTTGAATACTGGTACCTGCGGACTGCAGGACGAGTGCCTGGTGAAAAAGCGTATTATGAGGCCACGTGTATTGATTCGGTATCACAACGTTTGCTAATTTCAGGGAAGGCGACGCTCGTAGGTTTTAAGGTTATGTGGGAAGCATGCTTTTAAATGATATTCGCAGTAAATTTTTGATGCCATTATAGTTAAGGATAATTCGTACTAAACATACGTATGTACATACTAGTACATAAAAAGATGAGAAACAATTCGTTTGTGTTAGCAGAAACACCGGAATGTACTCCTCGACCTACGTCAGATGAGACGCGGTAATTCACGAGACATAATAAAAAATTGTCCAGCCTCAATCTTTATTAGACAAAAGGACTTATTTTTCGGCAAATACGAAGAAAAAACGTCTTTAATACTGTTACTATGAACTCAGAATTCCCCTGTCAGATGGTAATTTTAAATAATCTTTCGGTTTTGGTGCGGTGTTTGGCGAAAATATTCTAGTTGAAGTGTGCTGGTTTTTTTGGTGGCGCAGATAGGTATGCCAGCTCACGGACCACTCGTTTTTAAGTGGTCACAGGAGCCTCAAGATTGTTCTAAAGATTATGAGACAAAATATACTTTTACATGAAAACAACAGAATTACTTTTGAATTTACATATTTACATCGAAGTATATAATATATATATATATTTTTTTATTGCCCTTGTAGGCAGACGAGCACACGGCCCACCTGATGGTGAGTGGTTACCGTCGCCCATGGACTTCAGCAATGCCAGGGGCAGAGCCAAGCCTCTGCCTACCGCTTAATACTCTCCACAAGCCTCTTTTAAAGACGGACATGTCATAGTGCTCAGGAAACACCGTGGAGGAGAGCTCATTCCATAGCCGGATGGTACGTGGCAAAAAAGACCTCTGGAAACGCACTGTCGATGAACGCAGCGTATTTTAGCAGCAGCATATTTTCAAAACAAACCTGGATTTTTAACAGTTAAACTAATTAGTCAGGATCATAGCAAATATAGTCCACAAAACAAGTCTTTTTGTTTCTAAAATAAAATTTAAAGTAGCAGATACACTCCCGCAAATTTTCACAGAACAAATATGACTTGAACACATAAACTTTGACACAAACGAAATCTTGTTCAAAACAAGCGAGCGAGCACCCCGCCGAATAATAAGCCAATACTAAACAACGCTGTAGAAATCAGTGAAGCCTATCCGCCGGAATCATAACTTGGCAAGAATTCTGCAGAGGTTTTGGCAGAGATGTAGCCGTGATTGTCGGTGAGTGTGCTAAGAATTAAAGGCAGTCTGCACATGTGGAGCAATCTTACTGTACTCGGCACACACGACAAAGCACTTAATCATGAATATTGACTTGTGTTGGGGCGCCGTGCGTTCCGGTGGGAGAACAGTATCCTTTTTATTGCATATAGACAGGAGTGAACGAGTTCCAGCCCATCTGGTGTTATCTGGAGACCATACCTTATTATTTTTTTACTATTTAGATGGTTGGACGAGCTCACGGTCCACCTGATTTTAATTGCTTACCGGAACCACAGAAGTCTACAACGTAAATGCCGCCACCCACCTTGAGACATGAGTTGTAAGGGCTCAATTTTTACTGTACAACGCCTGCCCCGCCCCTCAAACCGAAACGCATGACTGCTTTACGGCAGAAATAGGTGGTGGTACCTGACTACTTACCTGTGCAGACTCACAAGACGTTCTACCACCAGTAATTACGCAAATTATAATTTTGCGGGTTTGATTTTTATTACACGATGTTATTCCTTCACCGCGGAAGTCAATGTGAACATTTGCCCAGTACGTACTTCATCAGAAAAATTGATATCCGCCGGCGGGATTCGAACACCGATGCATCGGCTACATACGAATGCACCGGACGTCTTATGCTTTAGGCCAAGACGACTTATGTGAATGCCAATATAGCACAGACTAAAACTTCTGAACAATGATGAATTGATCTATTAAAATTAGTGTGGCCAATTAAAGACCAATTAAAATACTTTTTTTTTATAGGCAGACGAGCATACGGCCCCCCTGATGGTGAGTGGTACCGTCGCCCATGGACGTCAGCAATGCCAGGGGCAGAGCCAAGCCAATGTCAACCAAAGATATAAATATAAGAGCATTGAGAGCTTATGAAGCTCAAATTAAAGAGCATACACAGTTAGTGGCAGTAATAAAAGTAGGCTTTATAAATATTTTTCTAAAATTTCATATTGACTATTAGCATCGCTGGCAGATAGCAATAGCAAGCTGTATAACGCCATTAACTATTTTAACTAAATAGATTTTGTATGAGACACCTCTCATCAAAGTCGAAATACTTAAAATCGGGGTTTACCTATTGTAGCTTAAGAAAACATCAAAACCAATTGCGACAGAACTTACACTTGAAAATAAAACTGAAAAACAACGTGTTCTGTTGGAGCTGTTAGAGGATGGACGAAATAGAAAATAAAACAATAAATCGAAGCTAAAGGAAGTAGGGGCGTGGCCGCAAAAAGCGCTAACTCGGGTGAATGGGTGCTAGGGTTGGCAAACCACGACTTTCACACTTGTATCTTACTTATATACTAGGTTGTGTTTGAAAGTCCCAAGCAGCAGACCATTTCAATGCCCATGCTATTTTAATTAGCAATGTTAGTGATTGCTAACAGAAAGCAGTCGTGAACACATTTGTGCGGGACTTCAAAAATACCTGTAAACACGTTACTGAGTGTTCTATATAGTTTAGGTATTAATGTAACTATATGATCACTTATTAGTACTTCAATTAGATTGTTAAACTATGACTGAACACGTCCAAAACCATAGCTTTAGTTTTTATAAAAAGGCAAAGGCGTTGCTCAACCAGTGGTTTTCGCTGGTTTTACGAGGGATATTTTTACTTAAGAACTCTAAATCGACAGCCCTATCTTTTAATATGAAACGGATGTGAATTCTTTGTGGTTTGAATCCCAGACTGCGGGACTCTTAAGTGAGAGCTAGATACAGGAACATTCAGCTAATGGTCGACTCCATTAGGATGTGTTTAGTCAATGATACCGTATAATTTATAGCAGAAGAATGAAGCACACTTTGTTTGTTACTACAATACCTATTTTTAGAGCCGCTGGACTTATTGTAAGCTCGCAGGGGTGCATATGAGCGAAGCATATAATTGAGACTTGGACCTTGCTTGGGTGGGACCCGAGCTGGGTAAGCTGGGTGAGGTATACACGTTGGGATGTCTATGGACTATGGTAACCACTTTAATTCACGTGGGCCCTGGGGTCTTTCACCAATCTACGAAATTAATAAAGAAATTCTAAAAGCCTAGCCTTCTACAACTAAGCCCCAAATTTCAATTTAAACCGTAATAAAACGGAAATTCTGTAACTTAATGTGAAATTAGGCGAATGAAGTATGTCATCAACGTGGCGACCTATTACACCGTAGACTGACTATATTTGTGGCTGGCATTTTCCTAAGACTTTTGTGGAAACGAATTAATGAACCGGAGTATATGGCGGTATGATGACTTGTAGCCCCACGTGTTTTATTACCATACGTGCAGGGATGTCCAAAAGCTCATTGCCACTGAGAATTCAATCTCATGTCTGAAGGAGACAAGGTGTCCTTAGCAAAGACTGTTGATAAACACCATATTAACACAACATACAAATAATGTATAGTTCCATATACAAATCGATAATTGCGGTGTATTAAATATAAAATTATCATAGCGAACGAAATCCAAATGCTCCGTTAGATAATTGAGGATGTAATATTGTTGCAATATTTTGGCTTGTAATTCTGCACACCTGTCAAGTCTTGCTTGAAGTTATTATGTGGGAATCATGGGTCAATTTAGATTTGTTGCATGGTGATGGTGTCGACACCTCATATTAAATAATTATGGATTTCGTTCCACACTAATCTTGAACATGATCATAACAAAAAAAGAACGAATGAGGTCACTGTCCAAGAGTATTGTAAATCGTATAACAAATGAAAAATAAATAATAGTTTAAATAAACTAACAAAATACGCTTTTATAGAAAATCCAACTAAAAAATACGAAATAAATTTTAATAAATTTGAATTAAAAATAGTGTAAGAAAAAATTATTTTATTGTAAAAAAGCGTGGGGTGCTTTTCAGGATAGTATCAAAATAACCCTTCTGTTCATAAAATATTTATAACTACTGTTACCATGCACCCCACCCTTTTTTTTTACAATAAAACCATTTTTCTTACACTATTTTTTTATTCAAATTTATTAAAATTTATTTCTTGTTTTTAGTTGGATTTTCTATAAAAGCGTATTTTGTTAGTTTTTTTAAACTATTATTTATTATTAATTTTTTAATTGAATTTAAATTTTTTCAATATGTTTTTTTTCAATTTTTTTTGTACTATTTTCAAACCCAATCTAGATCAAGTTTAATACATCAACATTCCTTTATTTTACTATAATACATATTGAGTTTGATAGTAAATTTTGTTAATGAGTTTGTGTTTAATATACAGCTTTAGGTTACGTCACGGTGTAAGTCGCACGCGCTCATCAAAAGCGAAATTCATTTACTGAATTTGATTTCGTGTTTCGATCAAACACCATAGAATTGTCAGCAGCATGAATGTCTAGAAACGTCAATCATCTATAATTACAAATAAACAGTATTCAATTTTTGTTTGTAAATTTCGAATTAGGTTTCTGATTTTCATATAACTACTATACATAGCTATTTGAGAGCTAGACTCGACGAACGTAGGTTGGAATATCCAACGTTCAAGTTAGAAGAGGCCTATTGAATAAGAAAGGAATATTAAACAAGAATAATCTTAACCATTAGATAAGCGATGATAAATAAAATACTATTTTTATCGTGGAACTAATTTCATGTATATAATTTATTCATTTTATTTATTTTTATTGTCCCTGTAAGCAGACGAGCATACGGCCCACCTGATGGTGAGTGGTTACCGTCGCGCATGGACATCAACAATGCCAGGGGCAGAGCCGCTCTTAACCAAAGATATAAACATAAGAGCATTGAGCGCTTATGAAGCTCAAATAAAAGTCAGGTTACAAAAATGCCACGGCTCACCTGATGATAAGAGTTTACTTTCGCTCACGGATCTCGAAAATGACACGAGGTCAGCCGGCGTGCACTGGCTGAGCCTTTGCTCGCCCACCTGTCCTGGTGAAGCTGGAAAGGCCTACGGGCCACCAGTAATCTTTCAATCACAAAAAAAAAAAAAACAATACGTAGTCACTATACGGAACCTCTGGGTCTACTCAGGTAATTTGCTTCTCTTTGTGTTTTGCACCGTTTTTTCCATGGGGAGCGCTTTGAGGAATTATTCGAAATACTCTTTTTACCTTCTTTTTACCACCACACCGTCCACCAGTGAAACGATTTCATCCAGTATGGATGATGGATATGGATGGATTTAGAAACGTGCGTTTCCAGAGATCAATTTGCTATGGAATCTGGATCTGGCTTTGGAATAAACTCCCCATCCACAGCGTTTCCCTAATTATTTTCGAAACGATCCATGAAAGAAAGTTCTTAGCAGTAGGCTTAATTGTACCGCCGGCAAAGCTAATATCCACCAGCGAAGATGAATACTTAATATCAGGTGAGATGTACGCTTGTTTATCTAAAAAGTTAATAAGCAAAAACCTTAGGTTAGGTAAAATTAGATTTGAAGTATATTAATGGCAACATTTCGTTTGCATGAGTAAAATAATTTTTGTTCAAGATCATCAATTTTATTTCTCTACGCACTTAAATTGAATAACAAAAAAAAAGTACTTTTCAAAGAGCCTTCAGCTTTTGAAGGTTAATCTTTATCGGGGGAAAAGCACCCCATTACGCAGATAAAGAAAAATATTTCTAAGATTAGGAGTCCGATTTTAAAAGTGATGGATGTAAATAAACCTTTATCAGTAAGCTCTAAGTATTTTTTCTATTTGAAAAATCTTTTCGTACATTGGAATTTACAACTAACAAATTTAAACTCTAGTGTTAATTTAATAAAGTCTTCAATTTAAGTATTATGAATATACTAAGGTCTAAATTCTCATTGTAGCAACACCGATTCCACCAAGGTGGTTAGTTGCAGGAATAGTCAGCTTGTCAACTCACGGCCCACCTGGTGTGAAGTTGTTACCGGAGCCCATAGATATCTACAACATAAATGCCGCCACCCACCTTGAGACATGAGTTCTAAGGTCTCAGTACACTACAACGGCTGACCCACCCTTCAAACTGAAATGCATTACTGCTTCACGGCAGAAATAGGCAGGGTCGTAAATAAGATACTTTTTAACATAAGTAAGACCCGTGGTCGTCAAACTGTGGCCCGTGGACGATATTTCTGCGGCCCGCGGCCGAGAAAACAATTTTAGTGGAAATAAAAAATACTGTTATAATTATATTTACCATCTTCTTCATTACAGATATGTTTTCACGGCTATTCCCAATCAATAAGCTACCCACATTGCATAAATAATAATTATATTTGATTTATATTAGGGACAATCGCCTTTTGACACTTGATATTAAATATGTCAATTGACTGGTGGTCAACTAAACAGTCCAAAAATGTGTGGCCCGCAGTGATACCTCACATTGTCCTATGTAGCCGTTGACTGGTGGTAGGACTTCTTGTGAGTCCGCGCGGGTAGGTACCACCACCCTGCCAATTTTTGCCGTGAAGCAGTAATGAATTTTGTTTGAAGGGTGGGGCAGCCGTTGTAACTATACTTGAGACCTTAGAACTTATAACTCAAGGTGGGAGGCGCATTTACGTTGTAGATGTCTATGGGCTCCAGTAACCACTTAACACCAGGTGGGCTGTGAGCTCGTTCACTCATCTAAGCAATAAAAAAAAGACCCCCCCCTTTTAAAGTCCCCTCCACACTCTCGCGAACATCGGCCGCGTTCGACACGAGAACGTCAACGCAGCTAGTTTTTGAATTCGCAACATTCAAATTTCAAACATGCCTCGGAAACTTTGGTGAGTAAACACTGAATAAAATTTCGTTGAGCGTGCATCTTCTGTTTTAGGGATGTGCTAAACTATCGACATACGTGGCTATCGATAGTCGACTAGTAGCTGTTTTGATTTTTGCTTACATGAGGCTGTGTAGAATAGCGCCACTCTATCTCTTCGCGTGGATGTTGTAAAAGGTCACTTAGGACTTCACCGGGGAATGGACAACAGCGTTCTCTGCGCATTAATACCAGCTTATTACGAATGCCAAGCGGAATTTACTATTGGTACGGCGCAATATAAACCCACACGGGTAGCTACTGCTATTTTGCATATATCTACCGCGAAGTAATCATGTATTTTCTGGTTTTGTGGATGGTACAGGCGTTTTACAGTACAATTGAGAGTTCGATCTTATATCTTAAGGTACGTGGCCGTATTCTTGTAGTAATATTAAGGCCACTCAACACCAGGCAGTGAGTTCCTTTATCCAACAACGCAATATATACCTATGTAAAGAAAAACCTTTAGTATTTAAAATTCTTTAATTTTTAAAAAGGATTTTTCTTCATTGTTATTCAGGGTCATGAAGTAGAGTCTGTCATACAGTAAAAATAACGTTTAGTTTTGTGTAATTCATTATCACTGTTTACTGTCTATTTTTTTATATTAATTTTAAGATTAAGGGCTTTAATAGTACATTGGGCGCCAAGGGAGAAAAGTAGGACATTTCCTCCCGCGACATTTTCTCCCTTGGTGCACATACAATTTTTTCTCCTACCAGGCCGAAAGTTCGTGGAGTACCGAGCCGGGGACCAGGGGCGAAGCCCCGGTGGGGTCCAGGAGCGAAGCCCTGGCGGGGGGAAGATGGGGCGAGCCCCCCCCCATCCTCATAAAAAAAAAAATTTACTGTTTTTTTATTTTTAAATAAACTACTACTAATTGATTAAGAACTGTCTGATGAACCCATCTTTGCTTAATACTTCACTATAAAATTTTATTGCCTTTTATTTATTTCACTTTTACACTAAACACAATATTGCAAATTACCCGAGCATAACAATGGCGGACAATTTTAGGTGCGTGAGAGCAGACGAAGACACTAACGCGCATGCGCACTTGTACCCCAGTACCCAGGGAGGAAAAGTTACACTTTCTTCCCTGTACAATTAAGTAGGTATTTTGTTGTTTATTCCTTCTGAAGTACTCCATATCATTATACATGTATTATAATTCCTGAGAATCGTATGTACGTAGTGTGAAGTATGTTTAGACATAGCATAATGGCATCAACTAGAGTTACGTTAAACTGTTGGCTCCTGCGGGACAAATATAAATAAACAAATCGTCAGCATCGTTACTCCGAAGTGCCTCTTCGTCTAATCTAAGAGTGTAACATGTGAAGGATCAGCGCCTGCAATTAACGACGCGCCATCGTAAACCCCAGGATTCCTTGACAACTCTCTTTTCATTGTTATTAGATTGTGTTGGCGCATTAAGATTAACTGCAGATTGTGTTGTGATAAAGTCGGTTTTATTAGATGTAATCATTGCAGCACCGTCGTTACAGAAGCTGACCAGCTTTTAATTGCCGAAAATACTTTATTTCTAATATCTTTTATAGCATAAATTAGTTTTTGTAGTTGAGTGGTCAGTGGAGCTCATCGTCGTCATAAAGTGAACGCCGCCTTATCACGAGATGAAATCGACTCTATTGGAACTTTTTTATACTACCTAGGTTACCTATCTTAGCTTCAAGCTAAGGATCGCAGCAGATGGAGGGAAATCGTACGGGAGAAACTGATGCAGCGGGGGAGTTACGACCCTCAGTAATGAGGAAAACGACGCTAGGAGGAGGTAACCTACCTAGTTAGTAGCCTCCAGGGGTTACACTAGTTCAGCCTGAGACCTTGTTAACATCTACCCTAGCAAGAGAAGTGCTTCGCTGAATCTACTACCGGATCAAAATCGTGTCCCACGGAGAAGTTCCGGCAAGAAACTGCATCTCTGTGCATTAAGTTGCACAATGCCCTTCGAATGCAATGGACGGATTCAACAAGAATGGTGACCGATAGTTGGAATGCCTAAAAGCACTGAGAGTGGGTCGGAAGGATTCAAAATGACGCGTTTAGGGCGACGGCGACTGTTTATCGTTTGGTCGTCTGGATCGGGTAGGCAGTTCGAGGCGGACACGATAAGAAGGTTTAGAGTCGCTTTTTCGAAGAATTGGAAGATCAGGTATTTTTTTGTTTTTATTTAAGCGAAGTAAAATCCGATAAGCGACCAACGTGCGGTGTCCCTTTCCTGCGCTATTTATTTTGATTTGACTAATTTTCGGTCAGATATCATCACATGAGAACCTTTGGTCCTTTGAGAAAAGAAGATCACAACGATCTTGGGAGAAGCTAAAGTGTTCTATGGAGTAGAGTGATTTACGAACCCACAGAAAGGTATTGTTTTATAATGACCCCTTCATCTATTTTGCATTCAAGCACCGTCTGTCATTGTTGTGCCACGTATCATCCGACTCTGGACTGGACTTTCCTCCTCAGTGTCCTCCAAACGCTATTCATGTCATTCTTTAAGCGAATGAGGTCTGATATTGCCATAGTCCAAGAGCGGTAGGCATCGGTCGCCACCAAGCTGGTGTAGCGCTGGTCCTTTCTTTTTTTTTTCGGGTAGGGGACCGAACCTCATACAATGTGTCCGCACCTAGGTGAAACACTACAACCAGACTCGCGGCACCACTCCTAGGAGACCAACAGAATTGCCGTCGAGGCGATGTTCGGCCTTTTTTTATGAATGAATATTTACTAGTATCCCAGAGGCCTTTCCAGTTTCACCAGGACAGGTGGGCGAGCAATGGCTCAGCCAGAAGGGGTGGGATTTGCTAACAGCTACCCAAGCGCCTCCGAAGGAGACCTAACAACTCAAGAGCAACTGCTTCGCGAATGAATCTACTACCGGATCGGAATCGCGACCCGCTGAGAAGATCCGGCGAGAAACTCAGCGAGCTTATGCATGGGTTAGGTTGCACGTCGACCTCTTTGTCGAGTTCGGCGAGTACGGCTACCGGGGTTCCTCAGCCTGCTCCTAGTGTTAGAGCTGAAGGTATCTAATGCAGGAGTTATTGGATCTGATGGATCCGTAAGGACGTGTCTAGGGCGACGACGGTGACTTGCTCCTGCGTGATCAGGATTCGGGGAGTAGTCAGCGGCGGCAACGATAAGACCATTATCATGACGCATGGCCTTATCGAAGTAACGTTCCGATGCTGAAAAGTTCGGCCTTCTCAGTATGGCAACCAGTCAGGACGCTTAAGGTGGTGTCGCATATGGTGTAGCGCTGGTCTTGCGATTGGTAAAAATAATTCAAAACACAATTTTATTATACGGCTTGATTGTCTCGCCGTTTAAGCGAAGAATACTTCATTGCGAATTTAAATTTTATCTCGAACAATAACAAGTTGTTTGAATAAAAAATGAGAATTTCACGAAATATGATTTAGCTAAATTTATTGAACTTCATGTATTTTTCATTATTACTGATTCTAGAATCTAGACAAAGTGGGGTACTAATAGCTTTTCGTGATATTAAATTTAGAATCTTTGTGCGTACAAGAAAAGAACTTACTGAATATTTGAATAAATTTATTCATGTTTTACTTGTTTCTGTTTTCTACTTCAATACATTTTTCGTTGTTAAATAGTACCTAAATAGTTAATTGTGATGATGAATGATGAAGATGAATGTTTATCTGTAAATGCTCGTTGCAACGGTAATAATGTCTCTAGCAACTTGACTTCCACGGTGAAGGAATAACATCTTGTAATAAAAATCAAACCCGCAAAATTATAATTTGCGTAATTACTGGTGGTAGGACCTCTTGTGAGTCCACTCGGGTAGGTACCACCACCCTGCCTATTTCTGCCGTGAAGCAGTAATGCGTTTCGGTTTGAAGGGCGGGGCAGCCGTTGTAACTATACTTGAGACTTTAGAACTTATATCTCAAGGTGGGCGGCGCATTTACGTTGTAGATGTCTATGGGCTTCAGTAACCACTTAACACCAGGTGGGCTGTGTGCTCGTCCACCCATATAAGCCATTAAAAAAGCAAAGAGAAGGTTGTCGGTTTGAAATTGTCTGACCATTTTTCGTTCATCCAAAACTAATAGTCATATCTCACGGAGGCGACTTATCATTGGTGGCTTGGACTAGTAGGTACTGCTGCCTTGCTTATTTCTACTGTAAAGCAGTCTTTAAGGTCGCTTCAAAGGGAGAAAAGCTGTTATACAATTGAGATTGCGACCTCATGTCCTCAAGTGGGTGGCGGCTCTCACGTTTTGGTATCTGGCCGTGAGCTTATGTGCCATATAAGCTTAAAAAAGCTCATGGTCGTAAGTCTGTACGTCTCCTGTATTTTGAATAATAGATGACCATTCATTAACTAAGGTCGATCTGGACTGACACTGTATAAGCTCGATTTTGGCGTTCTGGATATGTTATACAATTAACGATAGAATATCAATTTAATTATTTTCAAATATTCGTTTGTAAGTTTTCACGTAAAAAAAATTATCATAATAAAATAATGTTCACTAAAATATCGATACATCTACATCATAGGTTATGATCGATAATGATGCATCGATATTTCGCCCAACACTAGGAACATTTGAACTCCGAATGGACAGAATGAATAATGACGAGAGTGTTGCCATGTTATCGATTTAAAAAGTTACAAACCCAAGAACGGGGCCAAAACAATAAGTTGGCAACTATTTACGGCCCCGGCACCGAGGAGTTTCGCTGTTAAAGGTTTTATTTCGAGTCTTTAACGCTTATATCTCTAGTTTATGTCCATCGTTAAATTGTAAAAGTGTAGTTTAGTATTTGTGGTAAACAAATTATGCGCCCGTGAACGACTGTATAAAACCTATTGTGTTTACAAGGAATAATGCAAACAGTCGACGAATACATTTTATTAAAGTTTTGATACGTCTCATTTATGGGTACTGTAATGACTGTACTGTAATGTATTTGCTTTGAAAACTTAATGCATATTTTTATTAGATAAATGCGTGAACGAGCTCATGCTCTATTTAGTTTTAAGTGGTTACCAGAGCTGACAGAACTTACACCTACAATGCGGTCATCCCCCTTGAAATATAAGTTCCAAATGTATGTACATATATAATGAATATGTCAATAACGACTGTCCCAAACCGGAACGCATTACGGCTTCAAATCATGAAAAGGTAACTTTAATTGCTTCAATACTTTGTACGAAAACGCGTCTACTCCAATTGAAGTCGTCGTGGCCTAAAGGATAAGACGTCCAGTGCATTCGTATGAAGCGATGCACCGGTGTTCGAATCCCGCAGGCGGGTACCAATTTTTCTAATGAAATACGTACTCAACAAATGTTAACGATTGACTTCCGCGGTGAAGGAATAATAACATCGTGTAATAAAAATGAAACCCGCAAAATTATAATTTTCGTAATTACTGGTGGTAGGACCTCTTGGGAGTCCACACGGGTAGATACCACCACCCCGCCTATTTCCGCCGTGAAGCAGTAATGCGTTTCGGTTCGAAGGGTGGGGTAGCCGTTGTAACTATACTGAGACCTTAGAACTTATATCTCGAGGTGGGTGGCGCATTTACGTTGTAGATGGGTTCCAGTAACCACTTAAAATCAGGTGGGCTGTGAGTTCGTCCATACATCTAAGCAATAAAAAAAATATTCATAAGTACTTTGAAATTGACTTTTAACATTTATTTGTCAACCTTGAAATTGTGCTAACATTACCGTACTCCGTGAGCTAAGAAAGAAAATACAATTAATCGTTAAGCCAGACTTTTTTCAATATATCCATGGGAATCGTAACAAAATATATTGGGTCATTGAGGCGGTTAACGCGCACAGACAAAATATGTAGGTATTATAGATGATTGAATACATAAAAATTACGAATAAAATATTGTGATATTTTTATCCTATGGTATTTGAAAACCTAAATTTTAGTGTAACCGTTCATAATGATAACATGTAAGTCGAAGAACAAAAACGGAAGATGTAACAGAAAGACCAAAAGAAGAAACACACCCCGGTAACCGTACTCGTCGAACTCGACAAAGAGGTCGACGTGCAACCTAACCCATGAATCAGCCCGCTGAATTTCTCGCCGGATCTTCTCAGCGGGTCGCGATTCCGATCCGGTAGTAGATTTATTCGCGAAGCAATTGCTCTTGAGTTGTTAGGTTTCCTTCGGAGGCGCTCGGGTAGTTGTTAGCAAATCCCACCCCTCCTGGCTTAGCCTTTGCTCGCCCACCTGCCCTGGTGAAACTGGAAAGGCCTCCGGTGCACCAGTTAGTGAAGAATACTACTGGAGATATGCTCGATCGTAAAACTCTCTACGTAACATGGACAGGCTGTGTCAGTCCAATGTTATGTGGGACAAGGATAAGAAGAAGAGGCTGCGTTTTTCAAAGACACAATAATTTGGGATGTTACTGTGTCAATGTTATAAAATCCACCCATCGTACCACTCCATATTCTGGTAAATCTCCACACGATTTTTCCGATACAAATTCAAAAACAGCAAACCCGAATAGTCGTCCGCTGGACGCCGGAGTCACGTACCCAGGATTCGATTAACGTTGCCTCGGCCAGGACTAACGAACTGCCCGCGCTGTTTGAACTAAAACTGCAATAAAAACATTTGCCCTGCCTACTTCCGCGTCGTCTGGTCATGCCGGTCGCGAATATTTCAATAACGAATGCGGTTTTATGCATTTTGAATATTTATGATGCTGTAGGATTACATTTTCGAAATAGCCTTTTTTTTATTGCTTAGATGGGTGGACGAGCTCACAGCCCACCTGGTGCTAAGTGGTTACTGGAGCCCATAGACATCTAGAACGTAAATGCGCCACTCATCTTGAGACATAAGTTCTAAGGTCTCAAGTATAGTTAAATGGCTGCCCCACCATTCAAACCGAAACGCATTACTGCTTCACGGCAGAAATAGGCAGGGTGGTGGTACCTACCCGCGCGGACTCACAAGAGGTCCTACCACCAGTGTAGCTACTATGTACCTAGCTTTCTAGTGTATTTATATAGTAATTCTATTTTTATGACATTTTTGCACGGAATCCTACAAAAAAGAATTGCTATGAGTAAACATTTTTTTCCCAAAGACAGTTGCGCTCCGCAGAACATTCGAGATAAAATCGTAAATGGCTTCCAATAGAATTACACGTAAACTAAACACATGATGTATTTACGATCGGAACAAAAGACAATTGATACCCCGGCAACAACGAGAATCCGAAG
Organism: Bombyx mori; assembly: GCF_030269925.1. Classification (NCBI taxonomy): domain Eukaryota; kingdom Metazoa; phylum Arthropoda; class Insecta; order Lepidoptera; family Bombycidae; genus Bombyx; species Bombyx mori. The sequence continues at coordinate 10,639,864 of NC_085133.1, forward strand.
AAATCCCTCGATACCGTCAAATCTTGGATGCATGTCTACGCGTCCAATCTAACTAGAGCTTGTAAGCGATTCAAAAATAACAACAACGTATATCTATTTAAAGTGGACGTTTCACGTGCCTTGTTCTCCGTGACCAAATGCGAAGAGCTCTCGATCGGTTCTGTTTGGTGTAAAATAAAGGCCAGTCGCGTTGGACACCGGGTTCAGTCCAACTAGATGTTTCCCAAACAACATTCAAAGGTAATTGCGATCATGAATCAATCCTATCGCTGAATCCTTTCAATGAGAACAAATAAGGCGCGATTTTCGCAACGAACGAATTACATTACCGGATTTCAATACAATGGTTTTTGTTTCTCTCCACAAAAAACAGCAACGGACACTTAATTTTGCTTATGGTAGTCGATTCGTGACTTCGATAAAGGAAACATGGTTGACATTATTCGTATTATGGGTAAGCGATAGTTTAGGATGGAACTATGAGGGAAAATCAAACAATTCAGCCATAAGTCTATTGGTTGTGAATTGGCCATATGACATTCCGGGTGAGGTCATTCGATAAAATTAGTTCTCTTTATCTATTTAGACTTTGATCCCGCATTGTTTTACTGATAGAACTGAACGTACGATCTATCGGTAATTAACAATATGACAATTTTTGAAGCCACCTTTATTGGAACTAAAGAAAATTGGTAGATTTTCTTGTTTAGAATCAACGCTTGGACCCATTAAGTTTAACTGGAAGTTTCCTATGGATTAAAAAACAAAGGCACGTTTTAAAGGAGCTACAGGCCTGTTCTCTCAGTCACATTGATACAGAGAGCGGAATCCATATCACATTAAATATTTACAAATATTATAAGCGTGACTCGACTTGACTATTCGAAATTGGAGAGGCCATGATCCTCGGGATGGACAGTACTGATTGGATTGGACCTTTTCATAAATAATTTGATAGAGAATACTGTGGGTCCATAAGTGTGGTATCGCCACTAATATTTCCAGTGTGAAACATCTAAATTTTAATAATAGAATCACATTACTTTAAATTGTTACTTACGCCTCGTGACTCCATTCAGTATTTGATTCTCCTGTCCCAATAAAAGGAAACTACGTTTTTGCCCCACAAAACTCTATTTCTAAAGCATGAGTCAACAGCGAAATAAAACACTGGAGGAACGAAATTAAGGTCTGTGTGCTGGTCAAACACAATCAGCGCCGCTTGCCACGAATTGTTCTTGTTAGACGATTATCGGAGCTTGTCACATGACCATTGCTCGTTTTACTAGGGACGTTTCGAATTCGGAAACGCGCAAAACAACAATGCATGCCTTGTTGAAGTTCAGAGTCAATCATCGTCTATTTGTTTCTGATATAAGTAAATAAAAATTGTATTTTGCACTCTTGATTAAATTATTATCGCTCGTAAACGCGACTAATACCAGAGGCAGCTAATTTTATGTTTTTTATTTCAGAATTACCAAAGGTTTGAACTATAATTGTGACGGGTGCTTTGGATTAAATATATTATGTAATATATACTGATTGATATATCAGCGGCACAGCATAAATGATAAATCAACCTTGTCTGCACTCAAACCAGATTTTCTTCCAGCTGAGCCCACGAGCTCGCTCAAATATCCCATTAAAGCTGGAAAGGCTTCTGGGCCACCATCCATCATCTCCAAAAAAAAATAGCACGTTAAATTCGCGAGTGAGCATTAAAATTGATAGTAGTTTCTCTAAGCTCAATTATTTGATACAGTAGGTATATTATGTTATTTTTCAGCATCCTCCATACCACATAAGAGTCATGATGAGACATACCACCACTGTACCAGACATAGCATATGAAGCTAATGATTCCTATTGTGGTGAAAAGAGTCAATGGGTACGCATTAGTTCAGAAATAATAGTAGTGAGAACACATCATAAGAAAAGTACACTTACATTATTATAATCAGAAAAATGTGAGTTATAGGCCAATCTGAAGATGGATGGATTGTGTGAGGTACAATATGGATGAGAAATAGTGAGGATGTTGACAGATGGAGAAGAATTATGTTTTGTAGGATATTGGTTTAGAGGCAGTTAATTTTTTTATTAAATTCAAGTTATTGACGTATGTTCACAGGTGCTCAACGTCAGCAGATCGTTAGAAAGACATTTTAAGAAAAGTATGAAAACAGGTATTTCGTTTGCACGCTTATTTCTCTAAGCCCAAAAGGGTCTAAAACAACACCATTGGACCTAAAAATTCCAAGCTAATTACAGCTGTTATTTGTTGAGAACTTATTGGAGTTTATAAAATAACAGCCAATTTTACAGCAGAATAATCAAATCAGCCCGTCCCATGAAATAGCGCTACAAAAGTTCCTTATCTTAACCCTTAGGGGAAAAAGTGGAGTCACCCACAAATCATTATCATAGCGCAATAATAAAAATATTAATGTAATGTTCATGGGGTATCATTGTTTTTATGGGTACGAGACCTTGAATACGTAATTTTGCGTCAATGGGGTGGACAACCTCCATGCCACTATAGGCCTTATGCAGGTCTCTTAAAGTCCACTTTTCTTGTACTATAAACACATGAACAGTTAAGTTAGTGGTGAGATATTAGGTAATCGTATATGGTAATATCGTTACAGACTGTTAGTTCAGTTTATTGACTTGTCCTAAATCCTATCTTTTAGGCGTCAAATAGAGTCCACATTATTACGTCACCGGATTCTAATTTGACACTCATGAAAGCATCAACGAAGTGATGATCTATTTACGGTTTTTATCACATATTCTATGGAAAAAATTAGCCTGCCCTTAATATTAAATGTATGTAGAAAGTACGTATTCACTTAACCCAGATCGACAGCGGGATCCATCAGGATGGGTTGCCAATCCGTCGCGAGCTACAGGGTGATTCATTGCTCGTCCCGACGTAAACTGCCGACAATAAATACAACCCACGTTGCGACACACGCCGAGTTATTTATTTACAGCCACGCTGTATACAGGTTGTACCGATTCACGAAAAAGATGACAGATTAGAGCTGATGATACCCAATACGTTAATACCAAAGGTCACACTGGAAATTTCACTTATGTTACATACAAAAGGTAGACTATCTATGTACCTACCTTAGGTAATGCGGAGACTTGGAATGATCTCGAGAGAGCATAGGGCGCGCCTGTTACCTGGTCTTTATAATTTTCTCAAACTTATCACCTTGGTATAACGTTATGCATCATTAATATCTATGTTGATTATTTCGCTGCTTAGTTTAGTAACTGATAATTATATTATAGAACTCTAATAGCGCTAACGGTGATCCCAAGTTTGGCTTGCCTATATAAAGGTTCCGAGCAACAACTCAAATTTTTTTTTTTTTTATTGCTTAGATGGGTGGACGAGCTCACAGCCCACCTGATGTTAAGTGGTTACTGGAGCCCATAGACATCCACAACGTAAATGCGCCACCCACCTCGAGATATAAGTTCTAAGGTCTCAGTATAGTTACAACGGCTACCCCACCCTTCCAACCGAAACGCATTACTGCTTTACGGCGGAAATAGGAAATCTAATTGTTATAATACTTTATTTTTGTGATTTTATGTAATTATTGTTTCCACTCAAACAAAACAATACAAAAAAAAGTATAATAACTGTAGATGAATTGATAAGAAAAAGTCATGAAGTCAAATGTGCAAAAGAAATAAGAAAATACGTGCATTTTCAATGCTAAAGCTCAAAATCGGTCATTTGACCCGTTATGGTATGTTTAATGTTAATTGTGAACGACGGTATTCTCTTTGTTACGGGTACAGGTAGCCGCTTAGTAGGTACTCACTAGGCCATCAGTCGTGTTGGTAAACCTCTAAAGACGTATCATCTAAAGCTATCATTAAACATGTTTATGATTAAATATATATTTGTTTGTTTGTATATTACAATATCGTAAAAATATGTTGTGTTCCTATCCTAAAATCTTTCCATCCCTCTGATCGGAACAGGTCATTTAATTTTCCGGTACATCAACCGATTTCTTCATAACTGTCTTATGAAGGCTACTCTGGCTGGCTACTTGGTTTTTATGAGGAAATTTAGTTTATTGGTTATAACTATTGAATAGTTCTTAGTCTTATGATGAGTCCAAGCGTCAAGTTTTTTTCTTCCTCTTACGAAAAGATACACGGTTACTTGATCTCAAATTAGGATACATACTTTTACACATTTAAATTTATTACTCGTACACAAATATATACAAGGATCCAGACAACGAGCAAACCTGGTCTTCACAGGAAGGTATAGCCAAGGTAGGAATTGAACCCGCGGCCGCGTTTCAACGCGAATGGAGCTTAAAGCACAGCACCAGCTGCGCCGTGAGACTCTATCGGATCCTTCCATTAAAACGAATCCATAAGTCTGGTACTGGTGGTAAGGCGAATTCATATTTCGACCTCATTGTCAAAGATGTTCCCAGTATTAACTTTGTGGTTTCTTGGGGTTCCGAAAGCTTGTCGCAGGTCTCACTGACTGGATCCACATATTCCATAAAAACTACAGTACATCATATTAAGAGTGAACACTTTACTTTGACTTTTTTTTATTGCTTAGATGGTTGGACGAGCTCGCAGCCCACCTGGTGTTAACTGGTTACTGGAGCCCAAAGATATCTACAACGTCAATGCGCCATCCACCTTGAAGATATAAGCTCTAAGACCTCAAGTATAGTTACAACGGCTGCCCCACCCTTCAAACCGAAACGCATTACTGCTTCAAGGTAGAAATAGGCGGGGTGGTGGTACCCAACCGCGCGGACTCACAAGAGGTCCTACCACCAGTAATTACGTAAATTATAATTTTGCGGGTTTCATTTTTATTACACGATGTTATTCCTTCACCGTGGAAGTCAATCGTGAACATTTCATTAGAAAAATTGGTACCCGCCTGCGGGATTCGAACACCGGTGCATCGCTCAACACGAATGCACCGGACGTCTTATCCGTTAGGCCACGACCACTTCTATATGATTTATCCAAACCTCAAATATGATTTCCTGATTTAGAAGACAGTAATGCTAGCTGCGTTCCTTATACGTCCCAACGAATTTACGCTGAAATTGGCGCATAAATTGCAAGTTCCCGTTAAATGTATCCATTATCCGTTGACACTCTATAAGGTGCAGTTGCACTATCGATAATTTCGATTAAAACACGGTAGGAATTTTTTGGGAAATAACTATTTATATTTAACAGTTTCATTTTACTAGTTATATTAAGCAGTCATGCCGAGAAGCAAAATTAGAGGGAAAAGACCAGCTGCACGGTGAAAAAGCCCAACTTTTTCTAGCAAAAACAAAATCAGACCATTCAAAGCACCTTGTGTAAGCTGCTTATTATTAGGTCAGGAAGAAACGGGAAATCTTTAACAAAAATAGCCGATCGATATTGAAAACAAGCTTCATCGAACTCATACAGTGAACATTGCCTTTGGTGCACCAAGTTTCTATTTTCCAATTAAAAGTAATAAAAGTAAATATAAGGACTATATTTTTGGTAGGACCTCTTGTGAGTCCGCACGGGTAGGTACCACCACCCTGCCTATTTCTGCCGTGAAGCAGTAATGCGTTTCGGTTTGAAGGGTGGGGCAGCCGTTGTAGCTATACTGAGTGAGACCTTAGGGTATAGCTACAACAAGTTTTAAAACTTATATCACAAGGTAGGTGGCGGTTTACGTTGTAGATGCCTATGGGCTCCGGTAACCGTTTAACATCTGGTGGGCCGTGAGCTTGTCCACCCACGTAAGCAATACTATATATAATTATAGCCGGCGTCGTCCAAATTCTTCTTCTCAGTCGTACACTCCTGGCAGAGTGGTCGTGGTTACGTATGTCTTATTGCTGGGTTGCGGCTTTTGAGAGACAAATCAAACAAAGGCTTTCGTCGATTGTGCAATTGGGAATCCTTAATATGTTCGGACATATCATTCGTAATGAAAGCTCATTGGAACGTTTAGTGGTTCAAGGAAGAGTAGCCGGTCAACGCTCTCGCGGCCGATCATCCAGAAGGTGGACAGACTTGATTAAGTCATCTACGAAGTGTTCCCTTACTGAATGTACACGTACCGTCGTCCAGATACCAACTGCCTACAATGGCAAAAAAAAAAATACCAATTGCAAAATAATTTAGAATCGCATTATCGCAACCGTTCATTAACTCTCCGCGACCGTGCTCTGGCGTAATTCCAAGCCGCGAGTGGCCGCAGATGACGTAGTGCTGTCGTCTCGTTATCGCGACCGGTCCGCGCGGTCCACCGCCACTGAACGAGGACTTACACTAGACGGAGTTTCTGAACGAATTTGTCTTTCTGCAACTTCTTTTCAGATTTGAGTTTATTCAGCGAGTCTACTTTGTCAGTCTTTTGTAATATAACTTAGCAGATAGGGGTTGCAATCCCACGCAGGGTGGGTAATCTTCAGTTTTATTTTTATTATTGCTTAGATGGTTAGACGAGCTCACCTGGTGTTAAGTGTTTACTGTAGCCCATAGACATCTGCAACGTAAGTGCGCCATTCACCTTGAGATATAAGTTCTAAGGTCTCAGTATAGTTACAACGGCTACCCCACCCTTCAAACCGAAACGCATTACTGCTTCATGGCAGAAATAGGCAGGGTGGTGGTACCTACCCGTGCGGATTCAGAAGAGGTCCTACCACCAGTAAGATTGAGTTGACTATATGAAAACTGATTTACATTGTAGATATAACGACGAAAGAAAGAACTTCCACCGAACGGGTGATATTGCTCGGTAGACCGACGGTGCGAATGTTCTTGTTCGGAACTTGTATACATGCAAAGCTTATCTTGAAAAATATCTCGCGTTGTATCATGGCTACTGCCACAACATCATTCTCTATCATTTTCCTTCACAATACGTCCATTTCCCAAAAATCTACATTAAAACCAAACCAAAAAACAATTGGAATCCAATCGAGACGGTAAATCGCGTACGTTAGTCATATTAATATTCTCCGCGCGAGCCTCGAAAGCTGCCATATTTTTACGATTGTCGAATGAAAGCTATAAAATGGCACCTCCAACGCACCGCGCGTGTTTGAATATCTCTGCATTTATGCAAAATACAGGCGTTACGCGCGACTGGTAATTCCGGTGTTGTACTTTAGACTGGTACTTGAATTCGGTTTAATGCACAATTGTAAAATTGTCGGGAAATTTTAGCGGAACGATATGCACGGCCAAGTGTCAGTATACTTGTCGCAATGTTCCTAGGGATGAGTTCAGGAATGATTTTTGAGAATCCATTCCCAAAAAGACTTTTCCTAACCGTGGGTAGTTTTAAAAAAAATTAGAAGTGATGTATCTTTAATTATAACTACAATAAGCAGAAGGGTCTCACCTCCTACATATAGGTTTAAAAATGGTAATTGTAACGTAATGTTTGGTATTAATGGACAGCATTATTGACAGCCAAACTATTACCGTTTACTATCCGAGTACCTAGGTGAATCTTTGATAACATTGTCGCCAACCTAAGTGGTACATTACCACTTGTTACTTATTCAGGTATAGAAACTAGTCGTAGTTATGGTGGTAATTCGAGTTTGGAAATATACTGGGAAACATTTGCTATTATGATTAATTAATAGTGTTTACGCTATCTGCAATGGATACACCGCATTAATATTTTTGAACGTAACTGAGAGCGCATTGATATAGTCCCGTCCCTTTCCCCTCTTATATCAATGTATTTTTTAGTGGTGGTAGGACCTCTTGTGAGTCCGTGCGGGTAGGTACCACCGCCCTGCCTATTTCTGCCGTGAAGCAGTAATGCGTTTCGTTTTGAAGGGTGGGGCAGCCGTTGTAACTATACTGAGACTTTAGAACTTGTATCTCAAGGTGGGTGGCGCGTCTACGTTGTAGATGTCTATGGGCTCCAGTAACCACTTAACACCAGGTGGGCTGTGAGCGCATCCACCCATTTAAGCAATAAAAAAAAAATGTAATATACATATTATAAAGTCGAGTTTGAATCGTGCGCATCAAAATTGTGTGATCGCGAAAAATAGTAGTGAATATTGAGTAAGCTAATTAATTACTTAAATAACTGAAAGGGTTCATCAAGATAAAAGGAAGGAAGACAGGAGTGGCCACTCCAGGAAGATAGTGCTAAAAAACTATTATTATAACTACAAAGACACAGGACCTTCGGTGAGTTCCTAACAAATTACCAAGTATCTTATCGATTGCGCTCTAAATCTAAAAGCTAAAGAACCAAGCCCTAACAAATAGGTTTATTAATAATCCTTATTTTTATTAATTTTTTTCTGCATTAACACAAGTTAAGCTGTATGATTTTTTTTTATTCAGATCAACCAATCCTTAATATAATGTTTTCCGGTAAAACAATTATTATAAGAAATGCCTTATATAATTATGAAACTAAAATAGTTTATTCAGTTTCCCATAGTCGTTGACATAATTAAAAATAACTATTACGATTTAATCTCGAATTTTCAAGTAACGATATTCATGATAATAATATTGTTATCAGTCACAAATGCTTTATAATACGTGTACTCCCTCAGTTATAGGAAAACACGGAGCTCATAACAATATAAATGCCCACACTGTATTATAGAAAACAAAGTCTAAAAGATGAATCAACTGAAAATTAAAATAGGACCGAGATAGCCTCAGAAATAAAGGAAACGGAACATTTAACAATAAAATTACCTTAATCTAATTACAAAACAGGACACAAAAGAAGAAGTAATTAGAAAGATTATAATTACGTAACAGATTGTGTTAAGCCACGCTGGACAATTACGATAACGACCGTCTGGTGTAGTGGTAAGGGACATGGTCACTACACAAGGGGGTCGCGGGTTCGAATCCCGCCAAGGGAAGATATTTGTATGATAAATATAAATGTCTTTTCCAGGGTTATGGATGTATATTAAATATATGTATGTGTATAATAAAAAATTTACATTTATTTACACAAGTTCTTTACGAATTTATCACGGGACCAGTTAACGTGGCGTGATTGTTAGTAAATATTTATTTATTTATCTTTTAAAAAAATAATAATAATAATAATAACACAATATACACAATATTTTGTAGACACTTTTGTTTGAACTGGATTAAGTTTTCACCAAAATCAATTACTTACTAAGTGCGTGTTATATTGCCTACATTCTACTTGCAGTCTGGAGGGAGAAACGTAATGGTCCAAGATTTGTTATTAGATGCGGAACTCGTAAATATTTTCCTTCCTAATAAAGGTTTTTAATTTATTCAGTAATTTATTAAGCAAACAAAGGTCGGATATTTTACGGCCATATGCTTTTTACGGGGTAAATCTATATATTAATACGTGAAGCAGAAACTTTGTATCCCTTTTTACGAAAATTGCGCGGACGGAGGATTATGAAATTTCTCATACTTATAGAGAATACAGTGAAGGGGTGCAGAATGCTAATATTTTTTTCAAATTATGTATTAATAATACATTAAATCAATAAAAAAAACATTACACACACTACCATGTATTTGACACACACACACATATTTATAATCTATGTTTATTGTCAAACTTTTGTTAGGCTTAAAGTCTGTGGTCAAATTGAAAATAGGCTAATATTGTTTATCTTTAATATTATTTGTCTACAGTGTAGTCTTGGCGAGATCTGTGATTATAGAAGTATAATCGTTTTAGACAATTGAACCATAATAATGTTCAAATTTATAATTTCAGTTAATTGAGTCGACTATTATCAAAGCCGGCAATGTGACTTTTGGACAATTATTGGTAAATCAGAAAAACGAATTATTGACTTTGTATTCCATTGGCAGTCACAAAACTACTGATCGACATCTTAGATAAATAACAGGTTAAGTATTAACCTTTATTTAATGCAGGTTTTGAACCGTATTCTTTGAAGGAGACGATTATATTCAAATCAATCTGTATTGACATATCAATAACATTTTTTTGTCCAAATGCACAGATTGCCACCTTTGATAATAGACGACTCAATTATAGTCGAATTTCGTCAGTAGCTTCTTAAATACTTAGTTTGTTCAATGTGTTGATTCATAATTATAATTTTATCGTATGGTATTTGTATAATTGTCCGTGGTAGCACCCATATGTTATTCCAAGACTTAGCCAAAACATAGAGTTGCTTTGTGTAAAACATTAAATTGTTCCAGTTCTGTGTGCTTAGTGCGAGCTTTTTAACGTTCTCGATAGCGTAAGAGTTAACCCAATTTTGTATGCAGTTGGAACAGCGCCCCTAGCGGCTAGCAAACGTAGGCAAACGATCCCATTCCATACAAATATGAGCAAATATGAGCAAAACATTGGTCGAAGAAACGAAGCGACGCCGCGATGTTTTGTGTGAACTTTTTGTGGAGGACACTCGTTCCTCTCATGTCCTTTACGGGGAGTTTTGACAAAAGATACAAAACGACATGTCCTTTCAAACTTCTCAAATTTCATTTCGCACATAGTACTATTCATAATTGGGACTCAGCTTATATTAGTTTCTTTGAAATATCCTCTTTGGCTTAGTAGTTAGTGATTAAGTATTGCGAGTACACATCTGGGGGATACAGATTTGATTGAGTCAAAATATAACAAAATGAAATACAAGCTTTAAAATTTTCCAAGTTTTTAACCCACAGACACAATCCACTACCCACTGAGTTTGGAATGTTACAGTGGATCGCCATTCCGATACATCCGTAAAGTCTTTCAGGTTTCATTGAAACGGTTTGGCAGTTAAATTCTTGAACAAAGGAACGTGCATCAAAGACAAAATCAATGATTAAGTTAATTATGGAAAAGAACATTATAGAATTAGCTTGAACAAACATACTACCAAAACAAATACCAAATTCACTCAACCCATATCAAGAAGAGATAACACACAATGTCACAAAAAAATACATAATATTCCCGAGGGACCAACAGAGCGCGGTGCAAATAGGGCATCTCCTACAAATGGACCACTAACTTAAGATAACATCAAAAGACAATAACATTCTTACATAATTTATTAGGACGCTGCAAAAACTTGGACCGAGGTTTTCTTGTGCGCTAGTGTGTGTTGTACAGTCTGCAAAAACGAAGAACCAAATGCTTTCCAAATAAATACTACATGGTTACATAATCTAATAAATTATTTGATTCTGGTGGTGATCATTCGGTCGCATTGGTGCGGTCGTGGACCAAAAAACCACCCCCGTTTGGTTAAACAACAAAAATTATTCACCCTGCCCTTAATACCGGCGAGGATAGGAAGGTGGCAGCGGCTTGGCTCTGCCCTTGGCATTGCTGAAGTCCATGGGCGACGGTAACCACTCACCATCAGGTGGGCCGTATGCTCGTCTGCCTACAAAGGTAATATAAAAAAAAAAGGTGGGACATGTAGAACGTCATTGTACTCTTAATCCAGCAGCATCATTCAAGACAACTACTATTTTTAAAGCCCCAATCCTACCTATTTCTGCCGCAAAGCAATCATGCGTCCCTTTTTGAAGGGTTATACATCTTTTTTTATTTGTCTCTTCTGGTCTGTGGCGGAATCTCCTATGGCGTTTTCTCTTGCCCGGTAGAGGCGGCCACCTCCTTGGCTGCTCCTCCGCCCGGGAGACCGTCGGGGGAACCGGGCAGGTTGCGCGTGGGCTGGATAGCGGCCCGCGTGCGCCTTCTCGAACCACGCGCCTGGCGGTGCCTCAGATGCTTCAGCACTGGGCACTGCCTCGCAAAATGCGCGAGTGCGGTTGACCGCAGCGGATTGTGCTTTCGCTGTGGTCAGCCGGGACACAAGGCGGCCGTGTGCTCGGCTGCGCCGCATTGCTTATTATGTGCGGCGGCCGGGCGCAAGGCTGACCACCGGGCCGGGGGCAAGGCCTGCCCTCCGGCCAGCAAGAATGCTGAACGAAATCGGCGCCGCCAAGCTAAGCGGCGTCAAAAGAAGCGGTTGGCCGGGGGAGCACCGGCCGGCACTTTGTCCCCCGCTGAGGCGTTCGCGCCCGATAGCGGGGGCAATGGAGTAGGGGAGGGAGCGATGGATGTGGTTCAGCCTTAATGGATCACACCTATCGCTTCCTGCAGGGAAACTTGAACCACTCCGCTGGGGCTCAGGACATGTTGCTCCAGACCATGGCGGAGTGGTCAATTGACGTGGCTGTGGTCGCCGAGCCATACTTCGTTCCCCCAGCGGATGACTGTTGGTTTGGGGACGTTGATGGCTTGGCGGCCATACATATCAGAAGAACCGCGATGGTCCCCCCCCTGGCGATGGTGACCAGGGGCCCCGGGATCGTCGCGGTACAGTTAGAAAATATCGTCGTGATCGGGGTGTACTTTTCTCCGAATCGGCCTACCGTCGAGTTCGAGCGGTTCCTGGACGGGCTAGAGGTGATCGCTCGTCACCTCGCTCCCCGTTCAGTGATACTGGCGGGGGACTTCAATGCGAAGTCTGTCGCTTGGGGTTCCCCATTCACGGACGCTCGTGGTAGGCTGCTGGAGGAGTGGGCGGTCGCGGTCGGTCTCTGTATCGTTAATAGGGGCTCGATCGCGACTTGCGTGCGGTGGACGGGCGAGTCTATCGTGGACCTGACGTTCGCGAGCTCGCCCGTCGCACGGCGCATCCTCGGCTGGAGAGTGGTGGTGGGGGCGGAATCGTTGTCCGATCACCGGTATATCCGGTACGATCTTTCTGCCCCTGCGCCGACGCCGGCTGCAGGTGCCCGCGGGGTTGACCCCCCGCAGAGTGCATCCCGGTCATTCCCTAGGTGGGCACTGAAGCTCCTGAACAGGGAGCTCCTGGTGGAGGCCTCTATGGTGGCGGCGTGGGCGCCCAAGCGCCCACAACCTGTTGATGTGGAAACCGAGGCCGAATGGTTCCGGGGCGCGATGCACCGCATATGTGATGCTTCGATGCCCCGGGTCGGCTCTCGGCACTCTGGACGGCGACAGTCGCCCTGGTGGTCGCCCGAAATTGCAAGACTGCGTGCGGTCTCCATTCGGGCGAGCCGCCGGTGCACTAGACACCGCCGTCGCCGCCGCCTGCGGCGCGACGAGCCCGTCGCGTTCGCGGAGGAGGAAGCTCGGCTGCACCGCGAATATCGCGCTGCGAAGGACGCCCTGCGGCTGGCCATCAGGCGGGCCAAGGAGCAGAACATGGAGAGACTCTTGGAGGCGCTCGAGGCGGATCCGTGGGGGAGCCCATACAAATTGGTACGCGGCAAGTTGCGCCCGTGGGCCCCCTCTATGACTGAGCGTCTCCAGCCCCAGCAGCTGCGGGACATCGTTTCGGCGTTGTTCCCGCAGGAGCGGGAGGGTTTTGTCCCTCCCGCTATGGGCGGGCCGTCTGACACCGTCGACGGCCAAGCTCCTGCTGAGGTGCCCCGTATTACGGAGGCAGAGCTCCGGGTGGCCGTTGTCAAGATGACTGCGAAAGACACGGCCCCCGGCCCGGACGGAGTCCACGGCCGGGTATTGGCCTTGGCCCTCGGTGCCCTGGGGGACCGGCTCCTTGAGCTATATAATGGCTGCTTGGAGTCGGGACGGTTTCCGTCGCTCTGGCGGACGGGTAGACTTGTGTTGTTGAGGAAGGAGGGGCGCCCGGTGGATACAGCCGCCGGATATCGTCCTATCGTGCTGCTGGACGAGGCGGGAAAATTGCTGGAACGTATTCTGGCTGCCCGCATCGTTCGGCACCTGGTCGGGGTGGGGCCTGACCTGTCGGCGGAGCAGTACGGCTTCCGGGAGGGCCGTTCGACCGTGGATGCAATTCTTCGCGTGCGGTCCCTCTCGGACGAGGCCGTCTCTCGGGGTGGGGTGGCGCTGGCGGTGTCTCTTGACATCGCCAACGCATTTAACACTCTGCCCTGGACCGTGATAGGGGGGGCACTGGAGAGGCATGGAGTGCCCCTCTACCTCCGCCGGCTGGTTGGGTCCTATCTGGGGGCCAGGTCGGTCGTATGTACCGGGTACGGTGGGACCCTTCATCGCTTTCCGGTCGTGCGTGGTGTTCCGCAGGGGTCGGTTCTCGGCCCCCTCTTGTGGAATATCGGGTACGACTGGGTGCTGAGGGGCGCCTTCCTCCCGGGCCTCCGCGTTATTTGTTACGCGGACGACACGTTGGTCGTGGCCCGGGGGGATGATTTTAGGGAGTCTGCCCGTCTCGCCACAGCGGGAGTGGCCCTCGTCGTCGGAAGGATAAGGAGGCTGGGTCTCGACGTGGCGCTCAATAAATCCGAGGCTCTGTGGTTTCACGGGCCGCGGAGGGCGCCACCCGTTGACACCCACATCGTGGTTGGAGGCGTCCGGATAGGGGTCGGGGTGCAGTTGAAGTACCTCGGCCTCGTGTTGGACAGCCGGTGGGCCTTTCGTGCTCACTTTGCGGAGCTGGTCCCCCGATTGATGGGGACGGCCGGTTCTTTGAGCCGGCTGCTCCCGAATATTGGGGGACCGGATCAGGTTGTGCGCCGTCTCTACGCGGGGGTGGTGCGATCGATGGCCCTGTACGGTGCACCTGTGTGGGCTGAGCCGCGCAACCGGGCCACTATGGCTCGGTTCCTGCGCCGGCCGCAGCGCACCGTTGCCATCAGGGTCATCCGCGGATATCGCACCGTCTCCTTCGAGGCGGCGTGTGTTTTGGCGGGGACGCCGCCATGGGAGCTGGAGGCGGAGTCGCTCGCTGCCGACTATCGGTGGCGCAGCGAGCTTCGTGCTCGGGGCGTGGCGCGTGTCCCCGAGAGTGAGCTGCGGGCGCGGAAGGCCCATTCTCGGCGGTCCGTGCTCGAGTCGTGGTCGAGGCGATTGGCCAACCCCACGTGGGGGCTACGGACCGTCGAGGCGGTTTACCCGGTCTTTGATGACTGGGTGAATCGTGGCGAGGGACGTCTCACCTTTCGTCTGGTGCAGGTGCTGACCGGGCACGGATGCTTCGGGAAGTACCTGCGCCGGATAGGGGCTGAGCCGACGACGAGGTGTCACCATTGTGGACACGACCTGGACACGGCGGAGCATACGCTCGCTGTCTGCCCCGCTTGGGAGGTGCAGCGCCGTGTCCTGGTCGCAAAGATAGGACCTGACTTGTCGCTGCCTGGCGTCGTGGCGTCGATGCTTGGCAGCGATGAGTCATGGAAGGCTATGCTCGACTTCTGCGAGTGCACCATCTCGCAGAAGGAGGCGGCGGGGCGAGTGAGGGAAAGCTCTCCTCACTACGCAGAAACCCGCCGCCGCCGAGCAGGGGGTCGGGACCGGGGTCGTATCCGTGACCTGGCCCCCTAAGAGCTAGGGGTCCCACCCGTTTTGTGCGGGGAGGGACCCAGACGAGGGGTGGCGTGCTCTGCACGCTCACCCGCAATAGGAAGCCGGGTGATGGTAGACCGCGTTCCCCCGACCGCTCTGGGGGAAGGTGTAACGCGGCGCCATCAAAGCGGGCTCTCGGCCCGCTGAACGAGGGAACCGGTGGTCGTTTCGCTGGCGGCCACCGGTCCGGCGTCCGTGGGACGGTGGGATGGATGTAATGTGCTCTGCGTCAACCCTGTCCCGCCGTTTCAATAGCCCCGACTGGGCTCCGGCCCGGTCCGAGGTAGGGCGCCGGTTGTGAGCGGCAGGAGTTTTTAGTGAGGTTCAACTCCCACATACCCCACCTGCCGCGCGGGTGGGGATCCGGCGATTTTCTCCTGTGGAAAAAAAAAAAAAAAAAAAAAAAAAAAATGGCGTTTTCTCGTTAGTGTGTGCACGTGGGAATCGATGGCCGAGGACCGATCCCCACATCAGAGACAGAACCCAGGCTAAGTATATTACCCCGGTATACACTACATTAGACTCGCAGCTCACCCCAAGGATGTCTGTCGTTGGGGCGAGGATTGGACCGGCTTCGATCTCATATCTCAAAACGCGTCACGGCATTTAGGTACGTTTTGTTATTCATAGACTCATACCACAGCATAGTGTCATGCCTAGTGCGTCTTCCCTGGTAGACCACAATCGTTTCACTAATTAAATCAACATAATCCACAAATCGGCCAGTCATTCTACGTGACTGTATATTATCTACACACAACGTCACAAGTCACAACCTAACTAACCGCAGGCAGCCTCGGAGCTCACGGAAATCGGTTCCGTGTTTAAGATTAATCCACTTATCTATAAACTTTGACTTAACCAGTGAATAATTAATATCTTTTCTATTAAAGGCGACAGGAAATCGCCGATTTTTGGGCTTTAGGTAAAATATGACCGTAAAACTATAACATTGAAAATACCGATAGATTTAGAAGAATATGTCATAGAATGAGCAACCAGGTTACGAGTTTTAATAGTATTGTGATCTAAAGCAAAACAAATTCACGTGTCGCTTCGAAGGTAGCTTTTTATGTTCAGTGTAGTCAAAACTTATGCTCAGAACAGCTTCTTACCAGATGGGCGGAGGTTATGGATCTTCAAAACATTAAAAACCATTTACTAAATATTCCTCATAAACACACAACAAGGTGCCATTACTTCTTGACATATGATCGAAAAATACACATAATAGTATCGAGCGACAATCCACAAAAAAATATCTATATTATTAAAAAAAACGTTGGCGTAGACAAACCCTACCTCGCATTATTAAAACCCGGAGTACTGTTAGCATAAAAGCAAGATAATTATTTTCAATTTATTATAAAACAATTGTTCATACCGAAACGAATCCTTAACGAGTATCATTCACAAAACAACAATAATTTTTGTTTATTGAATTTAAATATTGTTTTGATGAACAGAAAATGTAACGAAAGCATTCTGAAAGATGGAAACAAAAGAAAGAGAGAAGCGATCCTTTTGCCACAAACGGATGGAGCATTCTTTTCGACAACAATATTTAAAAATATTTTTACTAGATATGGTACTTCATCCCTTTTTATTCTTGTATCCAAATACATACGTAGAAATGATATGATGATATGTAAATTTGGATAGATCGATTTTTACTCAATATTATACCAGAAGTTAAAACGCAGTAGTGGAGAATCGTCATGACGGTTTAAAACCGCCCATAAAGCCTTACTTGAATAAAAAACGAATCGGTACAAAAAGCCTATATTACCGCTACACACTGACAAAATATTTGAAAGTCATGAACAATAAGTAATTCTGAATATCTTTCAAGTCATTCTAGATAATTACGAGTAATTCCACGTAACAGACAATAGTCCCGAACAGTTAGCGTGCAACAAATGATACTGCTGAAACACAAAGCTTTAATAGAACCTTACAGTTGCCGGTACACACGCGACTTTAAGATTTAACAACATTTTCTTTATTTACTTGCAGTCGCCGTGTAATGTAACAAATTATTTACCCCTATTTGTGTGTGAGTGATCCGGGTTGTCTTATTCAGTATAATAGCCCAGCATACAGAGTAGGGTCGAGTTTGCAGTGGGTAGTAACTTATCTGTACCGCCATCATTGCTTATCGGTGAATGTCTATAACGACTACCTATCCTATACCTATGCTTGAGAGGCTATTTCAGCTTCACCCTAACATGTAGGTGAGCTCACGGGGCTCAAAACGAAGTGTTGCTAATGCTGACCCTAGCAAGAGCAGTGCTTCGCAGAATCTACCACCAGATCGGTGAAACGCGACCCACTGAAAATATCCGACGAGAAATTCGCTCTTCAAGCCCTTCGTCGCAAGCGACTGGTTCGGCGAGGACGGTGACCGGTGCTTGTGGTACCTAAAAGAACCGTTAATGGATCGGGAGGATCCGTAATGACGTGTTTTGGGCGATATCGACTGTTGACCATTCGATCTACAGGATCGGGTATGTAATTTCCAGCGGCAACGACAAGAGGGTTCTCATGTTGTGCCGCCTTCTCAAAGTGTATGTACTATACGATTGAGCCCTGTACCTCAAGCTTCAAGGCGTGTGTGATGTCTATATTAAAGCTATACCAATATGATATGTCATTAGTTAGTAGCGTTTGAATTCGTTCCCACAGGCGGACGTTTCGTTTTCACTTTGAGAAAGTTATTTATGTAATACTAGCTGACTCGGCAGACTTCGTAGTGCCTCAATCGATAAATAAAAGACCTAAACTTTTGAGGGACACATTAAAGGAAAAACAAAATTGCTATTTTTATTTAATTACAATAATATTCATATTTATCTACCTTTTAAACCTTCTCTGGACTTCCACAAATAATTCAAGACCAAAACTAGTCAAATCGGTCCGACAGTTCTCGAGTTTTAGCGAGACTAACGAAAACCACGTCATTTTTATATATTATATAGATTTAGTTCATTTTGTCTAGATGCATTTGGATGTTGCTGCCCATCAGAAACACTGAAATGTTTTTGTTTCTTCTAATGAATTTAAACTTCAATCGCGTTTGTTAGTTAATGACAAAATAATCGCAATTCCGTGGTCGGCCTTAATAGAACAGATCCAGTCGGAGCGTGGAACTTAAACCGTCTGTTTTGCCTCAAAGCAGAGCTTTTAACAAGACTTTCACAGTACTTTTGATAAATGAGCTTTATGAAAAACTATCGACAATTTACTCAAAGCGTTTCTAGAGGGAAGTGATTGCCAGGTGTATCTGTTTTTGTAAAAGTTCAGCATTTTTTTTTTATTATACGTTAAACACAGTAAATGTAAAGCATTTTCTGAGAGTCAAACAACGTTGTGTGGGGTTGTGCAGTAAGTGGTAGGCTAGGGTTCATTCACAAAATGAAAAATAATATTTTGCGCATTTATTTTATACTCATACTTGCAACGTTACGCACCTTTTAATTAAAATAATACATTAATTGGAAGATATAAAAGCAAATATCTTATATACAGTAATACTTAAATATATTATACAGAAATATGGACACTAATGTATGAGGTGATTGGGATTTTTAATTTTGTAATGATTAATTTTGAACAACCGATTTGTTTGCCTTTGTTGGTACAAGAGCATGGCGTTCATGGACATCAGCAATGTCACAGAGAAGCCGCTGCCAAACTTAGATAGACAATTTATCTACCCTCTTAATATTTAACGGGGATTGAAACTCACTCTCACTCAAATAGGTGCCTTTATATTTTGATTGAATTCTCGATGAGCAAAAATGACACTAAATTCAACTCAATATTTATATGAAAATCATCATATTCTGCATACATACATATTCTATCGCAATTTCAAACACTTCTAAAGACTGATTGCAAAACGATGATTTATTTTCTGGCGAAGACTACGAAAGCAATTAAACTATCATAACAATGAACTTCAGAAAAGAAAAAACAACACTATACAAAATTGACCGTACCAATTAACAGACAAAACAAATCGAATACAATTAAAATATCCGCTATAGCAATTAAACAGCACTAAAACCCGCTTAATACGAATTAAAATTCAATTTCGATACATCGAGGGCGCACGGCCAGCCGCAAACATCGTTAGAGTCTATTAAACAGTGTTTAATGGACGAACTGTTACACTATGGTATCAAATAAATGCCTAGGGAACGTTAGACGGGCTCGCGTTACACCGTAATTCTAGAATCTATATATTAATACGTGAAGCAAAAACTTTGTATCCCTTTTTACGAAAATTGCGCGGACGGAGGACTATGAAATTTTCCACGCTTATAGAGAATATAGAGAAGAAGTGCACAACGCAAATTTTTTTTTTAAATAATGCATAAAAGATACATTAAATGAATAAAGAAAATATTACACACACTACATACCATGTATTTGACGCATACACGCATGCATACTATTTATTGTCAAACTTTTGTTCTTGACGTCTGTTGTCAAATTGAGATTAAATATTGTTTGTCTTTGTTAATATTTTTTATAATGTAGTCTTGGCGAATTTTGTGATTATAGAAGTATAAAATACAATCATAATAGTGTACAAACTTACTATTCCAATTAATTATAGTCGAATTTCGACTATTGTGGGACCACTAGTCCTATTTATTTTGGGTATTTTTAGTCACTTTTGTTAAAGTGACGCAATATTACATACATATAGGGAGCATCTTACCCCGAAATAGTGTAATTATTAATCGAAAAGGCGTTGCGTTCAAATGCTCTTGTATTTATTATTTAAATATAGACTTTTTCTATTAATCACCACCACTTAAAAACTATCTAATAGTATACGTAAAAACATAAAATAAAAAAAAAAGTGTGTGTGTCCGCTCCGACGCACGACTGGAGTTTACTGGATATAAAAAATTAAACGAAACAATACGAGAAATAGTTCTATATTACGACAACACGATACACTACAGATTATTAACAAATTAACGAGACACAAAACAAACGACTAACAAATATATGAAAATACAATAATGAGAGAAACGCGCGATCAGTACGAGGCTTTGTGGCGGACTGCCGGCGCAGCAGCCCGGCGTCACCTGCGATAACGCATTTCGTGTGACATGCGCAATCAGGCGCATAACGCATTTCGTGTGACATGCTAGTACGATTTTGGTCCCCATAATTTTCATACCCCGGGCCTATATATGTAAATCGATTCTAAAGGAGTAAACTCCAATAAAAACTATTTTATGTGGTAGGTAAGTGACTTTACATTTGTTAATGTCTACACAATACTATGATGCACTTAGTTTAATAATTTAAATTGTAACCAAACCATGGAGTTATTTATAGCCAAAGTCTACAATTCAATCGAGTCAGAGAAATTTTAACCTTTTTGGAGTTTATTGGAGTTTACTCCTTTAGAATCGATTTACATATATAGGCCCGGGGTATGAAAATTATGGGGACCAAAATCGTACTAGCATGTCACACGAAATGCGTTATGCGCCTGATTGCGCATGTCACACGAAATGCGTTATCGCAGGTGACGCCGGGCTGCTGCGCCGGCAGTCCGCCACAAAGCCTCGTACTGATCGCGCGTTTCTCTCATTATTGTATTTTCATATATTTGTTAGTCGTTTGTTTTGTGTCTCGTTAATTTGTTAATAATCTGTAGTGTATCGTGTTGTCGTAATATAGAACTATTTCTCGTATTGTTTCGTTTAATTTTTTATATCCAGTAAACTCCAGTCGTGCGTCGGAGCGGACACACACACTTTTTTTTTTCCTGCCTAAGCTGAGAGCTTTGAGAGGCTATATCAGCGTAACCTTAACTAGTAGGTGAGCTCGCGGGGCTCAGACCTGACGACGTAGCTAATACGAACCCTAGTGAGAGCCGTGCTTCACAGAATCTACCACCGGGTCGGAACCGCGACCCACTGAGAAGGTCCGGCGAGAAACTTAGTGGGCTGTGTCTATGGGTTAATTTACTCGTCGAGCCCTTCGTCGGAAGCGACGGTTTCGACTAGAACGATGACCGGTAATTTTAACCAATGCTAGTTTATTGATATAGATTTCTTTAGATGATCATTTGAGTGTGAAACAAATGACCAAAAATGTGCGATTTAAATAAGACGAAAAATACTGTGAACACTTCTTGTTTAACGCATTCAACAAAAAAGGACTTGTCAATGGCACTCACAAGACGGCCCTTGCTGTATGTCGTGTATAGGCAGCCCGCCAGAAGGTAAAAATGGAGGAAGGTGGCGGTTTCCACGTAGCCTTAGCCCCGGTTTGTTTTAGGAATAACGGTCGTAGTGGTGATAAACTAGCAACTCAAATAAAAATCAAATATTTTTATTCAACATAAATGAAAGTACACACTTGTTGAACGTCAAAAGAACTACCGCCAATTCACAAGAACTAGCCTCCGTCCTGAGAAGAACTGGCAAGAAACTCAGCGGGCATGTCTTTTTTTTTAAATATTAGATTCCTTTTTTTTAAATATTCATTTTTACAAGAGGTATTTTAACGTAATAATTATTGCAATATTGAAATGTCCGGAGCGAGAAACTCATTCCCACTTTGTGCATGCAATCTTTTAGATCTAGCGTAAGCTTCATTCGTTTTTGTCCTAACATGCCTAATTCATATAGTCAACTGGACCTTCAGTGCCGCCGTCGTGCTTGACGTCAGAGATTTGCTCAGATTGCGAAAGCAGTCATTAGGCTGGAAGAAGCATAGTCTGCGTGATTGAGGACTTTCCTCTTGACAGGGGTAGAAACAACATTAATCAAATCAGCGTATTCAAGTTCTTTCTAACTGGTAGCTATTGTTCTCTTCGGTGTGACACATTGGAGTTAGCAGTATTCCTATTAACCTGCGAACAAAACGAGCCGACGCACGACCTTTGACGCAGACTATTGATCCTACGACTATTATACTACAAATTATATCAAATTACACACTAGAGGCCGCACCGGGCACATTCCAAACGTTTCATATTAAACTTTCATAATTGTTTTATTTTAATTAAATAATTGGACGAGAATTTGAAAAGATATGTTTGTTTTATTTGAAAACTGTTTCAAAATTATTTTAGCAGTTTTCGGTTGAGGTCGTGACCGGTGTATCATTTGGTCTATTGTTAAGAGCGTCCCGGGGACTAGAAGGATGGTAGTACTTTTGATAGTCTGAATGTCTCATGGTCTATTCTTTTAGCGTTTTCTTTAGTCCAATTAACTTGATGGGTGTCAGGATACGTGGTATCATCAGATTACCCTCAAAGCACTATCTAATTATAAAATAAAGTAAAATTAGAAGTGGCACTAACCGAAAATAATAATGTAAATATTAAAAGATGCATTCTTGGTATGTTGTAAACGATTTACGACTTTCACTTAAAGGCCATTAACGAGTGGAAAACTAATTTCAATAGATACCATCTCAATTGTTGGAATGATGTAGACTGTACATTTAAAATCTACTTGTTCTGATAAAAGTGTCATCATAAATTGTCAGTAAAAACTAAAAGCTGCGACTTCAAAAAGTCCGTCTACAGCTGTCACTGGGAACAGACGTATTTATTTACGGTGATTTTTTTATATTTTTTTATTGCTTAGATCATTGGACGAACTCACAGCCCACCTGGTGTTAAGTGGTTACTGGAGCCCATAGACATCTACAACGTAAATCACCACCTACCTTGAGATATGAGTTCTAAGGTCTCAAGTATAGTTACAACAGCTGCCCCACCCTTCAAGCCAAAACGTATTACTGCTTCACGGCAGAAATAGGCAGGCTGGTGGCACCTTCCCGTGCGGACTTACAAGAGGTCCTACCACCAGTAAAAACATCTACACATTCATTAGGTATGTGGATACGCATAATATTTTCAGATCGATAACTCTATTTTTCTAGGCTGAGTGTTTTAATTAAGCTGAAAATATTACAATTCACCCTTTAAATCAAATTATCGCAAACGTTAAATACAGTTGAGTTCCTGTATCAGCGTACATAATATATGCCCACATTTCAAGTCCTATGAGAGCGTATGTCCAATCTTAATCTCGCAAGCCCTTCGTCAACGCAGGGCAGGTGTCTTCGCTGCGGTGAAATTTGTCCCTAGCGTAGATAGCAGGTAAAGATGTATTGCCGCTTCCGAGCTATGGGGACCGCCCCTCGTATTAACGAACTTCGTTTTAACGAACCTTTGGTTTTTTTTTATAGACAAAAAAAAATATCTGCCCAGATCTGATTGAGGATAATAGTTTTTTTTCTCTGCCGGTTTTTTATTACATTTTGTTGTATTATTACAACGTTTCTAATGTGTATAATTTTTATATCAATTTAAAAGTTTTTTTTTTTGTATTAAGTTTTTTGCCCGCCTTAATGTGACCAGATCAGATTCCATTCGACATTCACACCGATTTATTAACTCGGAGTTAATTATTTCTGCTTTCAACCTTTGTTTGACATCTTACGGACCACACACAGTGACGTCTTTAAATTAAATTTATCGACATTTGTCCACACCCAATTATTTCAATAAAGTCGTAACTGTAATTTGTTAAAGTAATGACGTATTAAACGAATCAGCGCATTAAGCGTAGATCGTAATTACGAGTATCGTTTTAAGAGATATATTGTCCTTTCGTGTTACGTCGTTTTGCAGACGCTTTGTAAACTATACGGTGCGGGTTTAATTAAATTCAGTGTCCCGCGGTGTCGGTACGCGAGTAATTTACAACTTTTAAGTGTTTAGTCAATGCCACGGTTGATGTAGCGATTTCGTTTTGTCGCTATCTCTAAACAAACGAATTTCACTCTTACACGCTCGGACTTGGTGACCATTTTTATTTTAGATGTAATTTTAGTTAGAGCCTTTCGCTACAGATAACGTTTTGTGTGTTATTCTTTCGTGAACAGCAAACTCATAATTAGCCCACGTTGGTTCGTTATGGGACCTAGGCAAGACAAAATACGGGACAACAGTATTGTGTGCTTGGAAACTAGAAGGCACAATTATGATTCTGAACGGCGCCGGCGCAATGTTTCAAACAGCGAAATATTTAAGTTTTTAGGTTTTTATTTAAGACTAGCGACCCGCCCTCGTTTCGCTTCGGAAACATTAAATTTTATTATTGATAGCTGAGTCCCGCGATGTTATCCGCGGGTAATATCGTACCGCTGGTGAAGCCGCGGGGCGAAGCTAGTCTAAAAAAAGTAGCCTAAGTTACTCCTTATATCATCAGCTACCTATCAGTGAAAGTCACTTCAAAATCGGTCCAGCCGTTCCAGAGATTAGCCGGAACAAACAGACAGACAGACAGACAAAAATTGTAAAAAATGTTATTTTGGTGTATGTACCGCATGCATGTAGTAAAAAGCGGTTATTTCAATATTTCAAACAGACACTCCAATTTTATTTATATGTATAGATGGGTGTAGGTTTTCAGCTTGAAAATGTTTACAGCCTTAACCCTAAATACCATTTTAATTCCCGTTTCACTAATTCAGAATACGAAGTCTTTGGGAAAGTTTCCGAAGCTATATTGTTATCTCCAAATTCGTAACAGGATAAAAGGATTGCGATCGAATAAAGGTATACGGGAATAAATTGGCAAGAGTCCTTAAGAACGATCAAATTCAAGACCTCAGAGCCCTTCTGTTGTTAAATCATGACGGACCTCTTTAAACGCGAGGTCTGTCTCAATTTAGAAATGTCCACATGCAGGACATTACGAAGGATTCGATTAACTTTAGTGTTATTCTTTTTTAAATTATCGCACACTTTATATTAAGTAAATTGATTTAAACTTTTACGAATATCTATTTTATAAACGATGTTCCTAAAATTATTTTCATATTTATTTATTTAGTTGCACTAATAAAATGATCATAAATACAAAACGTTGACAAATTGACAATAAATACATGGCAGATGTCACCTCGATTATAGGTGGTAGTAGTAGGTACAATAATTGACATCATCTTGAAATTAGAAAAGTAAAAATATAAAATACAATGAGTAAGTTTTAAGAAATATGAAATCCACAATAATACTTTATCACTAAGTAACAAAATATTTAATATCTACACTTATTAGAAAGTAAAACTTGAATACGTTTGATTAATTATGATTAAGTTACATTTAGTTGGGAAATGATCTGTGCCAGGACACTGCATAATGTAAGACAATTAGATAAAACATCTATTTCATGACTTAAAATTAGTTCAGCGCAATTGGCCAACTCCTAATGAACATTGACGGAGACCGCGCTACCGTGGACATTATTGTAGATATTGGGATATTTATTGAAAATTGATTAAATCATGAAAAGAAGCCACCCATTCAATTATTTTAATGTCTATTCCCAAAAAGGTGTCAAGCTACCGTAACACAGCCACTACACGCCCCAACTACGAGGACTACACAATTCAAAATTTCAATTATAAAAACAAACCCCGCGTTTAACTTTTTATTATCACGCCAAGCAACTTCTGTATCGCTATAAAATAAAACAATAAGTGTTACCAGAGTAAAGCCTACTCTCGTAATTGGATACGTGGTAGAAATGAGCGCGCCGAGACTTTCCTAGATTGTTCTGGGCTTTTTTTTTAATAACAGCCACACTGGGGCTTACAAGGATATAGTGTGCTATTAACCAGACTTGACAATTAGCTTATTTGTTGTCATTAGGATTATGAAAACGTGATTAGCTTAGCCATTGTTTTCAATTCAGTCATAACGAAGACATTACTCATTTAGATTTAAGTAATGGTAAAGAAAACGCTCCATAAGTAGTGCAACCAGGTCTCAAATCGTAACTTACAGGGTGAGCTGACGAATAACAGTTTACATAAAATCACATCATATATCGCTAGATTATAATTTCAATTTCATGATTATACACATGTTGTATATTTCGGTTATAGTATGGACATGTGATGCGTTGAGAGAAGATGCATATGACTAGGAGATGTATGGATATAGTAGTGCAAGGAAGAGGTCGACCGAAGAAAACATGGATGGAGTGTGTGAATGACGATATGAGAGAGAGAGAGAGAGAGAGAGAGAGAGGAGTGAATGTTGAGATGACGGCTGATAGAAGAGAATGGAATAGAAAAATTCACAGTGCCAACCCGCCTAGTGGGATAAGGTACCTCACCTGGTGAGATAAGTGGAGAAAAAGACAAAATGTTGTATATGTCGAGAAATTTACCATTTACATACCAATTTACCTGTTTCTAAGAAAACATTACGTTGCTTTTTAATTTGTTGACAAAAAAAGACGCACATGTAAGATTTGGGCTACAGTTTTTTATTTGACTATTCATAAAAACTATTAACATATTATAATATTGTACGCCTACATAACACGCGCAAGTTTTATAATTGGTTTAAAAATAAACAAGCCGTTTCCAGTACAATTATAACGCCATGATGTGTGTTGTCATTTATAGGTCGCGACAGTCGGATTCGCATCCTTATATACTCGGAGCTAAATTACATTTTACATTTTTTTCAGCATACACGGACAAACTTTCTTTTCTGACTTAACCGTTGGTGGCAGAGTACACAGCAAGTTCTGTTTCTACCACCGCCCTTCCTATTTCTCCTACAAAACAGTTACGTATTCCAGTCTGCAGAGCGCGATAATTGGTTGTCCAATGCAAATGAAACTTCAACCTTATTGCTTAAGATAGACGGTGGTATTGTTGTTGAGGTGTCTAAAGATTTCAGTAACTTATCTAAAGGGATCCGTCAAACCATCTAAACTAAGTAATGAAACATACGTCACCTAGGTTGATGGTCCCAGGTTTAATCGTTTTTTACTCTCATACTATTTCCGTAAAAGTTATTTTAATTATATTTACTACTAGCGACCCGCCGTCGCTTCGCTTCCGAAACTGTAATTTATTATTGGTTTCTCCACTATTTAATGGATGTTATTATACATACCATATTATACCATATTATATAAAATCCGTTGCGTAGTTTTAAAGATTTAAGCATACATAGGGACAGATATGGTAGGCAGCGGCTTGGCTCTGCCCCCGGCATTGCTGACGTCCATGAGCGACGGTGACCACTTACCATCAGGTGGGCGGTATGCTCGTCTGCCTACAAAGGCAATAAAAAAAGAGATATAGGGACAGAGAAAGCGACTTTGTTTTATACTATACAGTGATCTGCGAAGACCGAAGTAAATACTACTACTGCTGTGGAATAGAAAAGGTGCAAACAGATTCACTGATCTTTCCTACGTTCTATTACAATCCATGTTTGGTTCTTTGTGTCTAAGTATGAACCCTACTATATATTTCTGATAGCTAAAACATCCATTTCTGATTAACAGCAGTTTCTCGTGTAGACTGTTGGCTACGTTGATTACTGAGCATCACTTATAGGTTAACTAACGCTACAACAAAACTAAGTAATTGTGTACCGCAATGTCGTACGTTAAAATAACGTCTTGTGTGTTAGAAACGTTGGCACCCCCCTCAGGGATCGTTGATATCGTCAGCCAGGACTATCAGGCCTCTGCTGATGGGTGATCGTACCGGGTCCGACGAAGACGTAAGTGATATGAGAGCTCAACGTGTTTTGGAGCGTTGCAGATGAGGTGGCGGAAACGTGGCCCTTGTAATTCTGCTCAGAAAATGATAATAATATGTTAAATTTGCGTTCTGAAATGGAATTTGTGTAGGAATTCTCTTATAGTTGTCCGATAATTAACACATTTAAAGATGAGTTATCAATCGTATACATTTTTTATAACGCTTATTATCGCGATACATTTTTTGAATTGCTCCCATTTTTTTTTGTTATTGCTTCGATGGGTGGACGAAATCACAGCCCACCTGGTGTTAAGTGGTTACTGGAGCCCATAGACATCTACAACGTAAATGCGAGACCTTGAGATATAAGTTTCTAAGATCTCAGTATAGTTACAACGGCTGCCCTACCCTTCAGACCGAAACGCATTACTGCTTCACGGCAGAAATAGGCAGGGTGGTACCTATCCGCGCGGACTCACAAGAGGTCCTACAAACAAATTATATATATGTTGGAGTATTTCCACTTTCGGGTAGCGACATGGTCAGCGGGTGGTCTTCGTAAGTCAATAAAACCAGAAATGTTAACTCAGAGCGTATATTACGCAGGAGCGTTCTGTCTGATACGGTGACTCGCTCGCTTCTGAGCTAAGGATTGTACAGCAGCTCTTTTTATAGTCAGCCAGTGTGCCGGCAACTCGCGCCATCAAAGGGTGCCGCAGCGGTATGTGATCCAAGCCGCCCGCCGCGAACGTTGAAGTGTGCCGGCGACCCGCACCATCAAAGGGTGCCGCTGCGGTGTGTGTTCCAAGCCGACCGCCACGAACGTTGCAAGTGTACCGGTGACCGGAGCCGTCAAAGGGTGCCGGTGCGCTCTGTGATTCAAGCCGCCTGCCGTTGATCGTTGCAAATATGCCGGTGACCCGAGCCATCAAAGGGTGCCGACGCTCTCTGTGATCCAAGCCGCCTGCCGTCGACCGTTGCAGGTGTGCCGGCGGCGCTCGCTGACAAAGGGTGCGGATGCGCTTTGTGATCTAAGCCGCGCGCCGACACGGCCATTCTGCAATTGACGCGTCTCTGCGGCATTAGTCCTGTAATGATAAATTACTTGAATCTTGGTAGTGGTACTTAAGTTGGGTATCGACACCATACATTGTAACAACTAAGCCTGCACGCTAGTGTTCAAAGTATGGCCTCAACACCATTGATAATTTTGCAACAACCAAGCCTCCACGCTGGTGTTCAAAGTTAGGCCTACACGCCATTACTCATATTGCAACAACCAAGCCTCCACGCTGGTGTTCAAACTTAGGCCTACACGCCATTACTCATATTGTAACAACCAAGCCTACACGCTGGTGTTCAAAGTCTGGCCTACACGGCATCAACAACCAAGCCCAAGTGCTGGTGTTCAGACTTAGGCCTACACGCCATTACTTATATTGCAACAACCAAGCCTACACGCTGGTGTTCAAACTCTGGCCTACACGCCATCAACAACCAAGCCTCCACGCTGGTGTTCAAACTTAGGCCTACACGTCATTACTCATATTGCAACATCCAGGCCTACACGCTGATGTTTAAAGTCTGGCCTATACGGCATCAACAACCAAGCCTACGCGCTGGTGTTCAGACTTAGGCCTACACGCCATTACTGATATTGCAACAACCAAGCCTACGCGCTGGTGTTCAAAGTCTGGGTTACATGTCATCAATAATATTGGAACAACCAAGCCTCTTCGCTGGCGTTCAAAGTTAGGCACACAAAGAGAAGCCTCATTCCAAAAATTGTATCTCATTGATCTCTTCTAATGGAAATTCATACGCCGACACGGCAATCTCATTCTGTTTTCCATAGTTTGGAGCTGCTTGTAATTCTCATGGGCTACTTTTGGGTCCACGTTCTGTGATTTTCTTGACCTCGTATCGGTCATTAGGAAGGACCTTCTTTATCTCGTAACCCCCGAACTTTTTGACTTACTTTGGTTCCCAACCGGAAGGGTTAAATCGTATTGACCCTAGTCAATTCCTTTCATTTTTGCTTTAGTGCTATCAAATTTAGCTTTAGTTTTCTCTGCCCGTTCGGTCATCCTTTCAGACACTATTTTACAGAAAATTTAGGATTAGCTCTCATTTTCTTCATCAATAATTGAAATTAGCTCCATTCCATAGGTGCTTTCCCAGTTGCTTTGGATAGGTACTGTACAGTTAATAGCAAGTTGTGTTCCCAGTGATCCTGCTGAATATTACTAATGACAGTGAGTCCATCTTTAACGATGCGGAAAATTCTTTTGGCCTGGCCGTTTGATCTATTCGTGTATGCTACGATGTGGTGCAGTTCAATGCCGTACTGTTTACAGTATTTTTTATATTAGGACACGAATGCACCATCACCATCAACGATTATCCTCTTGAGAGTTCCAAAAAGAAATACAAGTGTTGCAAGGCCGATTCTTGACTTTTCTTAGTAGCAAAGTAACAATTTGGAAAAGGCATCAACCGTACAAAGACGTATTCTTTTTCAGGTCCACTCAATTTCCCAGAGATATCTACGTGAATTGTCTGTGCTGTGCCTGAAGTACTTTTCATAGTTTTACATACCATGCAATTGTCTATGAAGCTGCGAACTTTTGAGCTCAATTTGTCAAACCAAAAGTGTTCTTTGAGTTTTTCGAGTGCTTTCTCCCAGCCAAAGTGTTTTAAAACTTCGTGGTAATTATTTATGATACTCCATTGGTAGCATTGTGGTACCGCTTTTAGAGTCTTGGTTCTTCCATTCTCCAACTTAACTTTTTGGCACAAAACTTCGTCTCTGATTAAGTATTTTTATTGCCGTTGTTCTTGATATCATTGATTAGGCTACTTAAAAAGGATCTCTGTACTGTTTCATTACTAACCAGTCTTTATCCAATGTCAAGTTAATTGTTTTCTGGGTAATATGGTTCTTACTAAAACAATTGACGTGTTTTAGTCTTTCTCTTTTACGATACTCGACATCAAAGTTAACATTTTGCAGAAAAGGCCACCACCGATGCACACGTGGCAGTAGTTCTTGCATATATCGAAAGGTTTTTAAAGCATTGCAGTCTGTGACAACAGTGAGCTTTCTGTCGTATAAAAAGTTACATAAAGGTTTTATGGATCTTACAACAGCCACAGTCTCCAATTCATATGAGTGATAGTTGGATCAGCATCACTTGCATCTGTATGAAGTTCAATTGGTACGCCCTCTTTGAAGATGGTATGAAGCGGCGCGCAGGTACGGTAATCGATTATGTTTAATCTTGTTGCTTCGTGAGAGGCAGTCCATATCCATTTCGTTCCTGATTTTTTCAATTCCCGTAGTGGTGCCATTCGGCCAATCTTTGTAAAGTTTCTTCTACCAATCTTCCAAGCATAAGGAGGCTATCCAAGTAAATCAGAGTCGCTTCTTCTATCAGTACTTTTAGTGAATTTCTGGTATACGAACGGGGCATTATGTAGAAGTAGAGTATTTTTACTAGTTCATTTTGTAAGGCCGCTGTTCCACATCATTATTTAAATGAAATATTCAGTTCCCCAGAGGTCACTTTGTTTGTCGAAAGCCTTTCTCTGATGATTTCACTGAATCAGATTAATTAATTGTGCGTGAGAGTAAGTCGGGACTGGACAGATTCCTTTCAAACACTTCGATGTATTCTTTCTTTGTCCCGAAAGCCACAATACAGATTTCTATGGCAGAAAAATCTGCCTCGCTCTTCCAATTTGTTTTGTTAAGTCTTTATCATGAAGGCATTAATATGTGACTTAGCCTCAGTATTCCGTCATAGATTCACTGTTTTACTGTGTTGTTCGTCAGCAATTCTTTTAAAACATCTTTCTGTAGTGTGTCGAGTCCCTTTACAGTAGGAACACTCCTTAATGGATGGTGCAGGCGAATCTCTTGATGAGAAAGAAGCTCCTGATTCTGATGCTGAAAACGTTCCACGTCGAATTGCATTTTCCGGGCAATATCCAGCAAAATGACCTGTTTTTCCACAAACATGACAAGTCAAGTTGGATCTATCACGATTGAAGTTCAAACGAGGTTGCTTACTGAACTCAGTCGGTTGAGTTGGTATATTCTTTCGTTTGCGAAACGTTTTGGCTATAGCAATTAACTCCGGAACAGTATTTGACTTGCTATTGAGCAGTTCTGTCCGAATCCGTTCATCTCCAATGCTCCCAATGACAAATTCTACTGCATCCTGTTCCGTTGGATTAGATTTTACTATCCTTTTGAACATACGCCACACGTTTGAAATAAAATCTTGAATGTTTTCTGCCTTGTCAATGGTGTAATTTCTATAACTCAGAATATCTGCAAAGTACCTGGATTCGGGTTCGAAAGTTTGCAACATGTCATCCCGCATTTCCGTCCAGGTTGTTGTCCTTAGGAGGCTACTATCTGCCCATGTCTTTGCACGACCTTTTAATACACTTGCTGCTTTTAATCGTACCTCATGATCTCGAAGTCCATATTCTGCTTGAGTACGTGTAATAAGATCTACCCAATCGTGTACATCGGTACTAGAATCGGGGTCATATGTAGGAAAATAAACGTCGGCAATGCGCACTCGCGTATTTTCTTCTGATTTCATGGTGCCGATTATTTCAGTCAAGGTTACGCGATGATCGTAAGACAGTTGAGTCATCATATCGTTCATCGTGGTTTTAAATGCGTCTGCCATAGCTTGGATTACGTCATTAGGCCGTTGTTCGTCACGTGGTGTTCCCTCTTCTGATGTTGGAGTATTTCCACTTTCGGGTAGCGACATGGTCAGCGGGTGGTCTTCGTAAGTCAATAAAACCAGAAATGTTAACTCAGAGCGTATATTACGCAGGAGCGTTCTGTCTGATACGGTGACTCGCTCGCTTCTGAGCTAAGGATTGTACAGCAGCTCTTTTTATAGTCAGCCAGTGTGCCGGCAACTCGCGCCATCAAAGGGTGCCGCAGCGGTATGTGATCCAAGCCGCCCGCCGCGAACGTTGAAGTGTGCCGGCGACCCGCACCATCAAAGGGTGCCGCTGCGGTGTGTGTTCCAAGCCGACCGCCACGAACGTTGCAAGTGTACCGGTGACCGGAGCCGTCAAAGGGTGCCGGTGCGCTCTGTGATTCAAGCCGCCTGCCGTTGATCGTTGCAAATATGCCGGTGACCCGAGCCATCAAAGGGTGCCGACGCTCTCTGTGATCCAAGCCGCCTGCCGTCGACCGTTGCAGGTGTGCCGGCGGCGCTCGCTGACAAAGGGTGCGGATGCGCTTTGTGATCTAAGCCGCGCGCCGACATATATATATGGCCGTCTGGTATAGTGGTAAGTGACATGCTCACTACATACGGGGGTCGCGGGTTCAAATCCCGCCAAGGGAAAGATATTTGTATGATAAATATAAATGTCTTTTCCAGGGTTATGGATGTATATTAAATATATGTATGTGTATTATAAAAATCTTATATTTATTTCCGTTATCTGGTACCTGTAACACAAGTTCTTTCCGAACTTATCACGGGACCAGTTAACGTGGCGTGATTGTTAGTAAATATTTATTTATTTATATTATATAATTATTTATTTATTTTGCGAAATTCTAAATTAATTCTGGTATTGAGGTCAAACAATGCTTATTTCGGGACAAAAACATCCTGAATTTGTACAAGGAAAATGTGCAGAAAAAAATGTCAAAGCTCCACGCTGCTTCCGCGAGACTTCGCGTTAAATTCTTCCCGTTCATTTGGCAGTTGGATGTCAAGAGATTCTGTAATGTCATCCTTTAATGGACCTTCATGTAGTCCATTGAAATTTCAGTTGAATTACTTAATCCAATACAAACTTGCGTCCTAGGGACCCTGTCGTACATCGATGGCATTATGACAAAGACGTGAAGTATCAAAAAGGATTGTTCACTATTAATCCTTATATATTATTGGTTATTAATTATTTACTGGTGGTAGGACCTCTTGTGAGTTCGCGCGGGTAGGTACCACCACCCTGCCTATTTCTGCCGTGAAGCAGTAATTAATGCGTTTCAGTTTGAAGGGTGGGGCAGCCGTTGTAACTTATATCTCAAGGTGGGTGGCACATTTACGTTGTAGATGTCTATGGGCTCCAGTAACCACTAAACACCAGGTGGGCTGTGAACTCGTCCACCCATCTAAGCAATAAAAAAAATAAAAGAAGAAGAAAATCCACCGGAAGAAAAAAAGCGCCAGCGCTTACGTCACGAGCACGCATTGATTGAGACGGTTTTGTTAGTTCAACCTGTATCTACATTTTCATGCAATGGAACATTTCAAACGTAATTTTCAGAAACTTCAAGACCCTCTCTAACTCATACTATTACCGACCGATCCGGTAATGGATTCATTCGTGAAGCAGCTGCTCTCGGGTTGTTAGGTCTCCTTCGGAGGCGCTCGGGCAGCTGTTAGCAAATCCCACCCCTCCTGGCTGAGCCATAACTCGCCCACCTGTCCTGGTGAAACTGGAAAGGCCTCCGGGCCACCAGTAGGTAATCCTTCAATCATAAAAAAAAAACTATTACCGCCGGGTCCGAAAATTTGCACACGTGTCAAAGACCATTGACCGTTACCATAATCTTATTAGTTTGACCTAATAATATCCATCAGAAACATCAAAATAAATAAATAAACTTAATTATAATTTTTACATCCGTAACCGCATTTAATTATGTTTAAATCTTTGAAGTACCTTACGACAGCACTAAAATAACAGTATTTGAAATAAATAAAACTGCTTTACATGCTAAATTACATTTACACTGTATTTTAAGAAAGTGACAGATTTGACCAGAGACTCCGTGAGGTTTAAATCTGCTGACTCAGCTATCTCGGTCGAGTCAGAGCTTAATAATAATGTTGAAAATATACGAGTTTTAAGCTCGGTCCGACTTAGTTCAGGTGTTTCAGGCCTGTTTTTTTTAGATGGGGAAATGTGATTTAATATGCGGTAGCCAAGATGGGTAGAGTCCTGGCGTACTTGTATAGCGTGGGACTAAGACGTAGCTCGAATCCATACGCAAATAGCCTTTTCTTCTAAATAAAAACGTATCTGGATTGTGTGCTAAGGTCTGACGTTTCAATACCAGTCTATGACGCGCGATAAACACTAATATAGTCACTATCATTCCCGGTCGGGCGTCTTTGGACCTCCGCTACGTCGGAGGTACAAACAAGCTACTGCCTATCCCAGATGTGTGAAGTTCAAGACGGCAATCTGAACGTGACTGGGTCCGTGAGATTAAGCATTTCGTCACGAGGGACAAAATGATCGCTCTTGTGACGTTTCAAATCAAGGACCAGAGGCACGATGCGTGGCTCTGATGCAAGAATCCATTGGTTTGAAACAGAGTACATGTCGCTGTGTACTCTGTTTTTTTAAACCTCGTATTCGTAACTAGCTGTACCCGTCCGCTTCGCTGGGCATATTTCTCACCCCCACAAATATTCTCATCATTAACGCCCCCGCAACTGGTGTAGGGAGTCCAACACTCATAGAAATATTAGCCTATCCATTAAGTACATGTATTTTCTACACGGATACCAAGTTTCAAGTCAATCGGATGCATGGTTCAGTAGTTATAACGGAACATCCGTGAAAACCACTATATATTTATATATTAGTATAGATTAGCAACGGAATCAGCGAATATATTAAAATGTCGTAATATAAATTACTACAAAGATTCTGCGATCAACCAATCGTGAAATGAAATAAACGTGAGATTAAACACTCAAAGATAGTTTTATTACCTCTACGACTCGCGATGTCTGCAGAAAATACTTAATTATACACACAGTGTTGGCTAATCGTTCGAAATTAGGCTCTATTCACTGATACTCCAAAATTAAAATTTATTTTATGAAAATTATCTTTTTTATTTTGTTATCGACAGTAGTTTAAAAATTGTTTTAAAATTTTTGTTGATAGCACTAGTATTACTCGTCAGTTGATACTAAAGAAATTAAAATTAGTTGCTAATGGCAGTAAATATTGGTTCAATCTTTTATTTTTATTTGATTAGTTCCCCAAACGAGCTCACGTGGTCACAGGAACTCATAGACATGACAATGTGAGTACCGTTGCCTCCCTTGAGACATGAGGTCGAAGTCTCAATCCTATAACTGCTGTCTCATTCTTCAAATCGGCATACAAAATGCCAGTCCTACTACCGATGATAATGTTTGGTCTGTGCCTATTTATGCTTACGTGTACATTCTGAAAAACATTAATATCTAGAATTTCATTGTACATTTGAATTTTATAATACCTATTATTGAGCACCAGCCTATCTTTGGTCGGACGTTTTTAATATAGATTTTTATCCAGTGTTCTATGATAAATTTTGTAGAAAAATCTATCGCATGAATATTTTTCAATGGAAAATTTCGAATAAGATAATAGACGGTATGCATAATGAATGCAGGTGAGGCCGCAGGATCCAAATATATTCTTTTGATATTTAAATCCGAACGTAATGAAATGCATCGAGTATTTCTACCGTGGAACGAATCTTTGAACATGGGTGAGCCGGTGTGTGCGAGTATCTATCGCCCGCGATTGCCATGCGCCTGCATCTCGCTACTGATGATTTCATAAAATTATGCATTTGAATAAATCGCTGGAATACTTGGCCCGACAGTCTTTTTTTTGTTTTTATTGCCTAGATGGGTGGACGAGCTCACAGCCCACCTGGTGTTAAGTGGTAACTGGAGCCCATAGACATCTACAACGTAAATGCGCCACCCACCTTGAGATTAAATTCTAAGGTCTCAGTGTAGTTACAACGGCTGCTCAACCCTTCAAACCGAAACGCATTACTGCTTCACGGCAGAAATAGGCAAGGTGGTGGTACCTACCCGTGCGGACTCACAAGAGGTCCTAACACCAGTAAAATCCGATCAGCGACATCAGATCTCCACTTTGAGCCTTTATTACAATAGAATTGCTATATCATTGGAATTTTAAATATCGTTCTCATGGAATTTTGATATTCTCTTAGGTTTTGCGAGACACGAGAGAAATCCACAGTGCGTTTCCAGAGATCTTTTTGCCACGTACCATCCGGCTATGGAATGAGCTCCCCTCCAAGGTGTTTCCCGAGCGCTATGACATGTCCTTCTTCAAACGAGGCTTGTGGAGAGTATTAAGCGGTAGGCAGCGGCTTGGCTCTGCCCTTGGCATTGCTGAAGTCCATGGGCGACGGTAACCACTCACCATCAGGTGGGCCGTATGCTCGTCCGCCTACAAGGGCAAAAAAAAAAACCAGACAAAGAATTATTAGATCAATCTAGTGTTTATTGTACATTCTTAATTCCAGGTCTGGAAATCTACGACGGTTATAATTCTCGTGGTCATGTGGTTTTTTAATTTCGTCAGTGTCTGTCTGTCTTCGGAGTGATATTCTACTTATTGTACTAGTTATAGCTGGACAGACATCCGCGCGACACGTGTGACATGTGAAGATTTTTTGGCATTCCCGAAACTTTTACTTCACATATCCGAACCTGGCTCCAGTGAGTTACACGACAGTGTGATATGAGCTTGTAGATGTCTCGAACCGAGAGGTCGTCACATTGGACGCTCATAAGACATATTTTTCTAAATTCCCTTTCACAATCTATGAAGTAGCTTGCTTGAACCAACCAACTGGAGTTAATGAATGAATGAATGAATGAATGAATGAATGATTTATTTTATTTCAGACAGCAAAAAGTCATAAGTGTACATAGTATCATTAAAACATATTTCAAATTAACAAAAGCAATCAAATAAAAAAAGATACATTTATTAAAAATAATTATCAGTTGAATACATTTCAAATATTCCATTCAACTGATACTTACTTCGAACCAACCATTATTATTATTATTATTATTTAGTCCGCAAGTGAACCATGGTACAATGGTTAATGGGTCCATGTGATGTGCCAAGAGATACACTCATTTTTACTAGGTACACTTGGGAATCTGAAATTAAATTGTTAATGATACCCGAAATCCATAATAAGTATTTTTTCAAACGAACCAGTCGTGGCTGTGTCTCAATCATTACTGTACCTTACACTCAGATAGCATGTAGATGAGTATGCAACAAGGATGAAAGAATTAAGTACTCTACAAACCGGCTGTCGTCCAAGGATCGAGCATCACTAGAAACTCCTTCTTAATGATCAAGTAAGATGTAATTACCTGAAACAATAAAAAATAAATTTAAAATTTTAATTAACTTCAGTTGTGTCAGCGCGGAACAGCAACTCCGCCGCGGCTGCTTCTGCCGCAAAGGAATTACGCCTTCCACTTGAATGGTGCTATCACCCTATTAAGGTTCAATCAGTTTTGAAGTCGTAGTGGCCCGTCCGGTGCATTCGTGTTGAGCGATGCACCGGTGTTCGAATCCCAGGCCGGTACCAATTTTTATATGAAATATGTACTCAATAAATGTCCACGATTGGCTTCCACGGTGAAGGAATAACATCGTGTAATTAAAATCAAACCCGTAAAATTATAATTTGCGTAATTACTGGTGGTAGGACCTCTTGTGAGTCCCCGTTGGTAGGTATCACCACCCTGCCTATTTATATCGTGAAGCAGTAATGCGTTTCGGTTTGAAGGGTGGGGCAGCCGTTGTAACTATACCTGAGATCTTAGAACTTATACCCACGCATTTACGTTGCAGATGTCTATGGGTTCCAGTAATCACTTAACACCAGGTGGGCTGTAAACTCATCTACCCATCTTAACAAAAAAAAAAGTACTTCGAATGTATATCTCAAGATGGTATTCACAACGTATGCATATTTCGCTTCTTATTACAATATAATAAGAAGTGAAATATGCATATAAACGTATCGATTTAAAAAAGGAAGTCAAAAGCATCATAAAAGCAATTAAGAGCATCTAACGTTATCTTACATCCATGTAGTCGCACAAGTTACCTAAGAGGTCAAAGTAATGCTTATATGCATATGTCTGAGGTTCAAATACTTAAAAAATCAGAAACCTTACGGGGCCATAGTATCTAGAGTAAAAGACTTCGCAGTCGGGTGGAACGGTGAGCAGTAAGCAATAATAATAGCAAAATACTACCAGAGACCTTTACCCGAACTTAAGGGTAAATCAAGTACCCGATTTATCCTAAGTGGCACCGGTGCAGTTCAGAGGATACTTGCGGCCGACCCAGATTCGAGTGTTTTCAACCGAAAATCTCCCAACAAAAGCTCATTATATTCAATTTACAAAAGAACCTAAGTGTATTTCAAAAGCACAAAAGCATGTTGGCAAATTGAAACTTACTTGGCTAACAAAAACGAGATCCGAAAGCGCGAAAACTCGAAAATCGGTCAAGAAGAAAGAGTATTAATGTATGAAAAGTTATGTAACCGGGGCTTTGAGACGGTTCACATGCAAATGCTGGAGCTTCCGACATTAACCCGAGCGGTAGCGGATAAGGGTCGTGTTTTATTGTGAGGAGCAGCGACATCATGTTTAAGATAAATCCGTGATCTCTTATTCACCATTGCACCACCCGTCGCCTGAGCTGATGTCGTGTGTTTACTACACTGTAATCTATTGTATTACCCTGGTAGACAGACGAGCATACGGCCCACCTGATGGTGAGTGGTTACCGTTGCCTATGGACTTCAGCAATGCCAGGGGCAGAGCCAAGCAGCTGCCTACCGCTTAATACTCTCCACAAGCCTCGTTTGGAGTACATGTCATAGCGCTCGGGAAGCACCGTGGAGGGGACTTCATTCCATAGCCGGATGGCAAAAAAGACCTCTGGAAACGCACTGTGAATGAACGCAGTGGCTCCAGGTAGTATGGATGTACTCTATTCCGGTGGCGGGCGGTGCGATGGTAAAAACGAGATGACGGTATCATCTCGAACAATCCCTCAGAGCACGGAACATACGGTACAAAATACAGAGGGAACCGAAGTCTCTCCGCAGACCCAGAGGTTCCAAACGATCTGACCAAACTGCAGTTTCAGTGGTTCATTTAGAAGCCCTTGGAAGGATATTCAGTTTGGGCTTAGATTTATCTTATCGTCTGCTACAATCATAACAACATTTATGGTTTAGCCTCGTGTTTGGTACTGATGCTTCACAGTTTTCGTGGCCACGTACAACTAAGGTATTATTCTACATTTCAATATTGTTGTAACAAATTCAAATATACTGTTAATTATGACGGCGACTCGCGAACACCAAAGACAATATTTTATCGTTTGTTTCTAAGTAAAATTTTCGTTTTGCCTTTTTTTATTTGTAGATAATTCTCACATAATCAGCACAATATACATCTTATCCACTAGCTTTTGCTCGCTACTCCGTCCGCGTGGAATAATAACTTTGGCATAACGCTAAATTTTATCCCTCACTTCATTTACGTAGAAAGTGAACATATTTTTATTTATAGAATGTTAAGGAGCCATTCAAACCGCTATTTTGAAACATTCTCTATTGTTGTTCCACTTGTATTGGTCTTACCATGGTGTTATATAGCCTATAAACTTCCTCAATACATGGACTATCTAAAACTGAAAGAATTTTTTAAATCGGATCAGTAATTCCTGAGATTAGCGCGTTCAAACAAACAAACTCTTCAGCTTTATAATATTAAAGTATAGATTATTGAATTGGATTCATTTCGATATCGCTATCAACAAACAGGACTATTGAAATCGCTGCTCGTATCACGAAGTCCGCGGCCGTACCTCGCATGCATGACTACAGATTTAAATTTCAAAAGGTGCCACCAGAATCCTACTGATATTCACTGGACGTTTATATTCATTTTATTTGATTTAGTTACGGGACAGTAACTTTTAAAATGTCATTCAAAAGGTGCTATTGTTTTGTATTGTTTACATTCAAATCAAACCAATTTTTTTTTATTCAACTTGAATGAAAGTACGTACTTGTTGAACGTCAAAAAGAGCTACCGCCAATTCACAAAAACTAGCCCTCCGTCCTGAGAAGAACTGGCAAGAAACTCAGGAGACATGTCCTTTTTTTTAATATTAGTTAAAAAAAAATTATATATTCATTTTTATAATGAGTATTATAACGTAACAATTATTGCAATATTGAAATGCCCGGAGCGAGCAACTCATTCCCACTTGACAGTGGCCGTCGGCTTTATTGATCAGTTATATTGAACGCATAAGGTATTACTTAAATATATTTTTTTACATAACAATAGTCCCTCAGCAGTACGCCACGGCTGTGCTCCTGACATCCCAGACGTCTTTGTCTGTGTCTTTGTAGGTAGACGAGCATTTGGCTCACCAGATGTTGAGTGGTTACCGTCACTCATGACCGTGAGCGATGTCAAGGGCAGACGCTGCCTACAGCAGAATATACCAGTATTGAGTACCTACTCTTTTAAAGAAAGAACCTATAAGTAATAATAATATTGAGACTAAACTCAAATTCCAACTTGGTGACGACATTACCTTTTTCAAATCTATGGGTCCGGTTATAGTCTAAGAGCCCGTGGGCGGCTACCTGTATGTATTTGACCAGACCTGATTTTTTGTACATTGATTGATATATCAATGGCAGATCTGGTCAATTACTTCCAAAATTTTATTTTTTTAGCATTTTCAAAATTGTCTGCCACAAAGTAAAACGCGCGATAATGGTCTGCCATTCTTATTTTCCGATAATAATAATCATATATTTTCAAATTTCAAAACGGCAGACGTGGTCAAATGGATTTAAAATTCGTCAAAAATCGATACCTGTCCTACCTGAGCGCTCGGCGCGTCCACCACTTTGAGTTTAGTGAGTCCCCACCTCATGCATGGTAGGTGGGTCTTTTGATTTTTTGTACATGGGTCTCAATGTACAAAAAATCAGATCTGGTCAAATACATATAGGTAGCCGCCCACTGGCTCTTAGACTATTACCACTTACTTCGAAGTAAGTCAAAAGTCCAGTATAAAGAAAGAAAATATTTACATTACGTCTTGTGTCGAATTCACACACCGGCACGGCTCACTGCAGTTCGTCTAAATAAATATTTAAACATATACATATTCATGTGGCGTCTCCCAAGAGAAACAAAAGGGTTTGGAACCTTGAGAGCTAACCCTTTATTAAATGTGAAGAAAGGTGGGGTGGCTCGCATGGTGTGTGTGTACTGTGAGATGATGTTCACTAATTATATATTAAAAAGAAAAATATATTATATTATTATATTATAAGCTAGCGACCCGCCCTGGCTTCGCTTCGGAAACTGTAATTTATTATTGATCTTATTGAATTTTCTCTCTTCATCTTTTCTAATATCGCGCATTCAATTGTTTATAGTCATAACTATTCAAATATTTGTCCCAATGATTTTAATTTTTTTATTGCTTATATGGGTGGACGAGCTCACAGCCCACCTGTAGTTAAGTGGCTACTGGAGCCCATAAACATCTACAGCGTAAATGCGCCACCCACCTTGGAATATAAGTTCTAAGGTCTCAGTATAGTTACAACGACTACCCCGCTCTTCAAGCCGAAACGCAGTACTGTTTCACGGCAGAAATAGGCAGAGTGGTGGTACCTACCCGTGCGGACTCACAAGAGGTCCTACCACCAGTAAAATAATATAGTATAAAAAGACAATGCTTAACTACTTTAAATACCAGATACGATAAAAGCATTTATTTTGATGTAAGAATCAATTTGTTAGTACCAAATGTGCGTTAGAAATAAATAAACATTTTTTATTGTATTTACCGTAAGTATGTACCTACTATAAGTACCGTAATTATACTCGAACAATTCGTGTAACCGAACCCCGAAATCTACGTAAACTAAGGAAACTTTTATAAAGCTTACAAACTTCCACTCAACTTAACATTAAGTTCAAGTGTATAAGATCAAAAGCTTTCACCGCCTTCTTCACGGGTAAAGTTTATTATGACCCGAAAACAAACAATGAAATAAAACTT
Organism: Bombyx mori; assembly: GCF_030269925.1. Lineage (NCBI taxonomy): Eukaryota > Metazoa > Arthropoda > Insecta > Lepidoptera > Bombycidae > Bombyx > Bombyx mori. The sequence continues at coordinate 10,682,774 of NC_085133.1, forward strand.
AAGTAAGCTTTACGAAATACTTATTTAGGTATCTATATTAAGATATCGTTGTTTCCATTACAATTTTTTTTTTTAGTAAACTAATCAAAATGTAAATATAGACTGTGTAGATTCTATTGAAGTACTAAATAAGTCCGACCACGTCTTGCTGCGGCTATTTTTGATATTGATAATACTATCCTATTTCAATCTGGTTCCGTTCACAATTTCATAGGTTTTATTTTGTACCACGCGCACCTAGTCTATACTAATATTATAAAGAGGAAAGATTTGTTTGTTTGTTTGTATTGAATAGGCTCCGAAACTACTGAACCAATTTGAAATTTTTTTCACTGTTTGGAAATTACACTATTCCCGAGTGACATAGGCTATAATCATTTTTGAAAAAAATTAAGCATCCTTAGTAAAACTCCAATAATGTAACCCAAGGTGTTAAAAAATTACCTAAAATATTCTTTACATCGCGTGCCCTGCGAAAACTATTGATGATAGAATAAAATAATGTACTACGACTTTGTAGAACACATTATTATTTACAAAAAGTGTTACGACACCATATGTCTAACTATTATAGTTATGCCACAACAAGTGTTCTTTTATTTTAAAAAATAGGTAAAACAACGTCGTTGAAATTTTTGTTAAAGACCCGAGCGGAGCCGGAGCGGGTCGCTAGTTTTTAATATAAGTCTAAGTTACTCATTCATAATGTCAGCTACCAGTCTCTGAAAATCTCGAAAAAATCGGTCGATCAGTTTCGGAGATTAGCCAGATCAAAGAGACAAAACAAATTTGTTCTTTTGTTCCATATATAACATCATTGCATAACGATTTTTTTCTGCTATTATTTAACGGGCTCTCACCAGAATCTTAAGACCGCTAAATAAATAGCTAAAATTATCATACAAACAGACAAAGTGATTTGATATTGATTTTTGAATTTTTTTCTTAATAAATGTTAATTGGTTAGCGATCACGTGTCTAAATATCTCCAAAGCATTCTGATCGCTTTATATCACAAAATAGATACAACGCGATATTGAGACACGTTCCCCGTCTTTCATCTTTAAGCAAACAATGCTTTGAAGACAAAAATAACACAATAAAGAGAATTTATGCCACACTTTTAGCAAAATAAACGAATTTATCTCGTCACTGGCTGCGTGACCATAACGCGATAACGCCAGACGTTATCAATGTTCACTGGGACACGCTAACTTTCCTCCAACTTGTAACTGTGTTACTGGGGGAAGTCCCATGCGAGGATAAGTCGAAACTACTTTCGTATCCAACCAAACTCTAATACGTTAGCTGGGTATTACAGTCAGCAAGTTTGTGATAGGGCCTGACGAATAATAACGATTTATTTTTGAGAAGTTTCTTTTTGTATATGACAGGTGAATGAGCTCACGGGTCACCTGATGATAAATGTGTATCGAAGCCTAAAAAATCGTAACATAATTGCCACCATCAAATTTAAAATCAAGTGGGCTTTTATGAAATGTACTGAATAGCGAACAATTTTAAGCTCACCACTAATTTGATGCTGCAGCTGCGAAGAAAGAAGAAAGAAAAGAAAAAGAAAAGAAGAAATATATACCTACGCTAACTCATGACGAAATAAGCATTAAAATCAATTTTGAATACGTCATCACGATAATCAAGATGGCTGCGACGGTACACCACCTGACCTAGTGAGCGCTTAATCACATTACGAGACGCATCCCGGTCGAACAATTACCGTTAATAAACAGTCGGTAGGCCAGTGCATTCCCACCGGGACACGCAGGACAATCGAATATTGAAACTGTCACTAATTGTGTCGCAACATGACTGATAATTTCGTCAATTTGTTAAATCAGATCTGCTCTGTATTTGTTAATCGAGTTTAGCGGCCAAAAGAAACAGAGATCGGTGTTTAATCAATACGAGTAGAGTTTAGCGGTAGGCAGCGGCTTGGCTCTGCCCCTGGCGTTGCTGAAGTGCATGGGCGACGGTAACCACTCACCATCAGGTGGGCCGGGTGCTCGTCTGCCTACAAGGGCAATAAAAAAAAAGTTTAAAAATTATATCTACGGAGTGGTTCGCGAGCCACAGAAAAAACTAAACTAACTATTACTATTACTAGTCCTCGTGGCCTAAAGGATAACACGTCCGGTGCATTCGTATCTAGCGATGCACAGATGTTTCAAATTTTCACGATTGACTTCCACGGTGAACGAATAACATCGTGTAATAAAATCCAAACCCGCAAAATTACTGTTGGTAGGACCTCTTGTGAGTCCGCACGGGTAGGTACTACCCCCCTGCCTATTTCTGCCGTGAAGCAGTAATGCGTTTCGGTTTGAAGGATGGGACAGCCGTTGTAACTATACTGAGACCTTAGAGCTTATATCTCAAGCTGGGTGGAGGCATTTACGTTATAGATGTCTATGGGCTCCGGTAACTATTTATCATCAGGTGGGCCGTGAGTTCGTCCAACCATCTAAGAAATAAATAAAAAATACTAAAATATTTATTATTTTCACTTTATCTTTTCATACGTTTAGAATCTAGAAAACTGCTGCTAAAATTAATTACTTAATCGTGTATAAAATAGGTGACATTATCGGTATTATCGATAATCACTTGTCATTTGACGCGTTATCAGTTTGTCTTAACAAAAAAAAAAGGGGGCGTGTACTTATGTACGCGCATAAGAAGTTATACTTTATTTTTATTAAATTTATTTCTTTTTTTTTAATTTAAATTTTAATCAATTTGAAAAAAAATCGATTAAACAACATCCTCAAACACGCATATTGGACATCCCTTTTCTTGACATCGTATAAACTCGGTAATTCTCGGTACGGTTCGAAAAGTTCACCTGCGGCTATATTCAGACTCGCCAAGTTACATCGGTCGTATTGTAATGAGCGATTTAGTGGGCAACTTCATTCTGTTAATTTTGTGTCACGGTGCGCGCGCATCGTATAACTTCAAAAAAAGTATTGTAATCATGTGCTGAAACTAGCGCTCGCAGTGTGCATGCAACACAAGTTGGATACTCAATTCCACGCCCCGAGATAATTCAATTCCACCTAATATCGATTCGATGAACTGTCCTCAACAACTAGCCGGTCGTGGATTCGCGTCCTAGTTAATACTCCCAGCTGACTGCGGAGTGATTGAGTTACGTGTTAGGGCCTAGAAGGCAATGCTCTGGGGGTGGGTAGTTTGACATAATTAGGTGAACAACTTCAACTGATTTGTTATTGGTGTACATTGGCGATAATACCAGAAAATGCTGATGTCACACACATATTATTTAGTAACATGAAAATATGTACATAATTATTAAAGTTAATTTTATGTTTGTGATGGCTGACAACGAAAACAGATATGAATTCGAAGCTACAAAAACAATATAAAGACAATGAAAAACGAGGAATTAAATCGTAAAAATTTTAATAAATATAAATTGAAAATAGTGTAAAATATATTTTATTGTAAAAAAAGCGTGGGCTGCATGGTGTTTATTTATTTATTTATTTTATTTATCTATTTATGTACACACAGAAAAGAAGACATAGTACAGAGTAATAGGAAAATTATGTACAAAGGCACTGCTTATTTCTTTAAGAAATCTCTTCCAGCAGACCTGCGAGAGGATTATGAGAATAATAATTAAAAGTGATGAGTGTGTGTAGAACAAATAACATATAACCAAAATAACAAATACAACATGAGAATTATAGTAATGCACATAGCAAATATTGTTAAAGTTGAATACAAAATATTATAAGTAACACAGTCATGTATATATACGAAGAGTATAGAACAATGATCATTCGGTTATTAGCTATAAATATTTTTCTGAAAGATATGAGTAGGAGAATTGTTATTTCAATAATATCTTAAAAAGCACCCCACGCTTTTTTTAAAATAAAATATATTTTACACTATTTTCAATTTAAATTTATTAAAATTTATTTTCTTATTTTAGTTGAATTTTACATAAAGCGTGTTTTTTAGTTTTTTTAAACTATTATTTATTTTTCATTTTTTCGTTAAATTTTCTATAAAAGCGTATTTTTAAAACTATTAAGTACTTTAACATCAATTCCTGCCTTATCGACAAAAAGATCAAAATTATATAAATTAGCGAAAAACTTATTTTGCAAATTGAATAATGGAACAATCTTATCAAATTAGTGTATTGTCATCGGTCCTCTATAAATCTACAAAGTTTGAATAAAATCTGGCCGTTTTAAGAGGGTCAAAATCGCGTCTAAAGGAGTCAGTTACAAACATACAAACATACATACAAGTGAAGCTAATATAAAGCGTGTAAAAATAGTACTAATTATGTGTACTAGACGCGAAAACTGAAGATATAGTGTTAAAAACGAATATTATAAATGTTAAAATTAAAACCATAGTTTGTTTCGTCTCGTCTGACCAAAAACCCAAGAAACTTAAATGAAGATAATTGAAAAGCAAATCAATCAGTCCTTAGACTGGTTGGCCAATGCACTCCAGAATTCTGGTCCCGCGAGAAGGTAGGTGCGGCCCGTTTGAGGCACTGAGATATCAACCTCATGTCTCAAGATGATATGAGGCTTCCATGTTGCGATGTCGAAGGACTCTGGTATTCACTTAACACCAAGTGGACCGTGAGTTCATTCACTTATACAATAAAAACTATCACTGTAATAGCTATTATACGAGGAGCGTGACTTTAATATACCTTCAATGAGTCGGTATTTTGTATTTATTTAAAAAGCAAAACGTAAGACTCTGTTTGTTCCTGTCGCGATGCTAATGTTCCTTTTCAAAGGATATGTTTGACTTACACATGTCTCAGAGTCTGACTCTCATATTAAGGTTTGTATAGTGATGACTGAACTTCGAATGAGTCACGGACTCCTTTGCCTGTCCCACGCATAAAAAACAAACTTCGTGTCATACGATATCTTTACTCGTCCAAAGAAAAAGCATAAATTTACTCTCTGAAAATTTTCGTTTTTATTAATTATATTCTTTTAACAAGCCATCCTTCATTACACATTTTCAGTGAATAATTCTTTAAGATTTTCTTTCATCATAAACTTGATTATAGACAAAGGGGAGACAAAAACACCTTTTTTAAATTAAAAAAGTTAAGCAACTTTTCTTGTGATTTAAAAAATTACGGAGCCCATTCGTTGGTCTGCACGAAATTAAATAGTGTTGTTAGAAGGAATTTTAGTGTGTCTCTCGAGACTCGTTTTGTTTTTTTTTGCAGCTTAAATAAATACATCTAGTTACTTATTCAATGGCTTTGTACAATACTCACTAATAAATCACGAAATGTTTAAATTTTAATTTATTTTACACGTGCAAATATTTTGTGTATGTGTTTGAATAAAAATAATTTCTAAAAACTGCTTGCGCGCCAAGATAACCGATTGGAAAACTGATAATATTTATTCTATTTGGTACACATAAATATTCACAATTAAAACTGTATGTCTAAAAGCGAGCTTAAGTCAAACATGTTTTTTTTAATAAAACAAATTTTTTAAAATGGACAAATCTAAAATAATGAAACAAATACGCATTGAAATTAATCTTCGCGCGCCGCTTTTCCGATCTGTCTTTAAATTACTAGCAATTTAGGGAAGTTTTGAAAATTAAATGGTTCCTAGTTTTCACAGCGGCGCGGGGCGCCAAATTGGGACTTCGGTAAATTTAGATAAGTCTATAATATTTTTGAAATTGCATTGTTATTGTTACTGGTGGTAGCACCTCCTGCGAGACCGCACGTGTAGGTACCACCACCCCGCCAATTTCTGCCGTGAAGCAGTAATGCGTTTCGGTTTGAAGGGTGGGGCAGCCGTTGTGACTATACTGAGAACTTAGAACTGTGACTTGTCCACCCATATAAACAATAAAAAAATAAAATTGAAAAATATTTCAAACTACGATTACAAGAAGGAACTCTATGCTACGGTCGTGTATTTGCTATTTTTCCTAAAGCGGTTTATAACGCGACAGTCTGCTTTTATTACATTAATTGAGCAATATTTTGGAGAAGGCAATCGGCGGTCGTCCGGCGGCTGGAAATCGACCACAATTATTAATTTAAATTATAAGTTTGAACATTATTATCGTTCTAATAACAAAGACTTTACTGCTACAATCACAACTTTCGCCAAGGCTATACACTATAGACAAATATTATGAAAGACAAACAATATTAATCTATTCTCAATTTGATCACAGACTTTAACAATAAACCAAAGAGTATATATGCTTGCGTGTGTCAAATACATGATAGGGTGCGTAATGTAATTTTTTTTTTTTTTTTTTTTTTTTTTTTTTTTTTTTTTTTTTTTTTTTTTTTTTTTTTTTTTTTTTTTTTTTTTTTTTTTTCCTACCTAAGCTGAGAGCCTTGAGAGGCTATGTCAGCGTAACCCTAACTTTTGTAGGTGAGCTCACGGGGCTCAAACCTGACGTCGTTGCTAACACGAACCCTAGCAAGAGTCGTGCTTCGCAGAATCTACCACCGGATCGGAAACGCGACCCACTGAGAAGATCCGGCGAGAAACTCAGTGGGCTGTGTCTGAGAGTTAATTTACTCGTCGAGCCCTTCGTCGCAAGCGACGGGTTCGACGAGAACGGTGACCGGTGCTTGAAGTACCTAAAAGCACCGTTAGTGGATCAGGAGGATCCGAGATGACGTGTTTAGGGCGACGTCGACTGCTTTCCATTCTGTCCGCAGGATCGGGAATGTAGTTACCGGCGGCCACGATGAGAGGGTTCTCGTGTCGTGCCGCTTTATCGAAGTGGCGCATGGACGCCGACTGAAGATACTTACTGATGGACTCTAAGTCCAGGTCGTCATGGAGGTCGACGTTCCTGACGAACCACGGGGCTCCGACGGCTATCCTGCAAAAACGGGATTGAATAATTTGAAAGGATTTTAAGTGTATGCGGGCCGCGTGAGCGAACACTACACTTGCATAGGTCATGACGGGGCGTATGCAAGTTTTGTAGAGTGTCACCTTATTTCTAAGGGACATTTTACTTCGCCTACATATCATCGGGTAGAGACGTCCTAGGATGAAGGCGGCACGATCGCGTACCGTCTTGATGTGGGGGCGGAATGTCATCCTACTGTCGAGGGTGACGCCTAAATATTTGACCTTCGGGGCCCACGGTATGGGCTGGTCGTACATCGTGATTGGGCGAACGGCGGGGGCGGGGGTGTTGACGCGCCTAGTCGGGAGAGGGATGCTCAGCGTGGTGTTCGGAGGGCGACCCCTTTTGAAGAGCACCGCTGTGCTTTTCGTGGGGTTAATGTCGATGCGCCACTTCCGGAACCACTGTCCCATGGTGGTAGCTGCGGTCTGAAGTCGTCGATGAAGCAACGCCTTCTTCCTACACGAGTAGTAGATGGCGGTGTCATCGGCGAAGAGCGCCAGATGGGTCTCCGGAGACCGGGGTATATCGTTGATATACAAACTGAATAGTAACGGGGAGAGGGCGGAGCCTTGCGGGACTCCGGCAGTGACGTGACGGGGCCGGGAACGCGTTCCCTCGACTCGATATCGGAACGAACGGTTCGACAAGTAGTCTCGTATGATGAGCACGAGTCTGTCTGGCACTCCCATGTTATACAGTTTGTATATCAAACCGTTGTGCCAGACTTTGTCGAAAGCCTTCGCTATATCGAAGAAGAGGGCTCCTGTCGGAATGGGTTTCCGCCTGTTCAGCCCTAGTAAGATGTGCTCCGTGAGGCGGTGCACTTGATGGACGCACGAGTGTCTGGCGCGGAATCCAAACTGCTCGTCTATAAGAATTTTATTCGCGGATACGAAGTCCCAGAGGCGTTTACGAAGGAGCCGTTCGTATAGTTTGCCTATCGCCGGGAGGAGACTGATGGGGCGGTAACTCGCGGTTTCGTTCTTCGGTTTGCCCGGCTTGTGTATGCCGATAACGTCCGCTTCTTTCCACGCCGCGGGAAAGATGCAGTTCGTCATAGCAGCATTTAATATGGTGGCCAACATCGTTATCAGTTGGGCTGGTAACAGTTTAAGCGCGCGGTTGCGGATGCCGTCGGAGCCGGGAACTTTCCGTGGTTGTAGGCTATCGATCGCCTCCTTGACCTCGGAAGTGGTAATGGGGGGTAACGCGTCCGAGGGCGGCAGGGAAGCTCTGCGCTCGACCTCCCTGTCGACGAACTCGGTGTGTTCGGGGTCCGCGTGTTGAGTGCTGGTGGTGCACTGCTCTTGCAGTGCATCGGCCAGCAACTCTGCCTTGTCATCGTCATCGTAAGCCGGTGGTTGGCCTGAGGGGCGTACGAGAGGCGGCATAGTGGCTATAGTTTCGGACTTGAGGGTCCTAGCTAGTTGCCAGTATGCTTGGTGAGTGGGCGCGAGTTCTTCTAAATAACTATCCCAGTTTTCGTTTCGGGCGTCGCTTAAGCGGGATTTGACCTCCCGCTGTAAGCGACGCATCCGAGTCCGGTTTGAATCCGTGGGATATCGATCGTAGGCCCGGATTGCCGCGTTTCTAATTCTAACGAGGTCCCTAAGTTCGGGGGAAAGTCTGATGCGGTGGAAGCAGTCCTCCACATCGACTTGTTTCGAGGATCTTATGATCGCCGTCGAGACGTGATCAGTGAAGATGTTTATGGATTCGACGGTATCCTCGGGGGATGGAGTTGAATCCGGGCCGCAAGGGAGGATTGGTGGAGCGGTGTCAGCTAAGCACGTGCCCAGCTTCTTCCAATCCACCATGGTCCTCGTATCTGGTTCGCGGTTGAGTGGGCGACCGAGCTGCATGACGACAGGTCGGTGGTCTGAGTCGAGTTCTGACATTGCCTCGATGGAGCGTAAGCGCAGAGTTACGTTCCTCAGCAGTGCCAGATCTATTGTGCTCGGACGACGCGCGGCGTTGTACGGATAGCACGTGGGGGTCGGGGGGTTGAATACTTCGAATGTGAGGTCGTCTATGAACGCGTCGAGACGCCTACCGTTCACATTCGTGCGATGGCAGTTCCACCTAGTGTGGTGGCAATTTAAATCGCCTGCCAGGATGACCGCGTCCCCCATACCGAACAGTGTCTCGAGGTCACTGCTCAGGAGGGGTTTGTCAGGGGGGAGATAAACGGATGCGATGACGATCGGCTGGTGTCCCGTCAGCGCGATGCGGCACACTGACGCCTCGATATGTAAGAGCGAGGGAGTATCGAGAGGGACGCAGTGCAGGGCCCTCCTATAGTAAATGACAGTCCCGCCCTTGCGGGCGGAGAGTCTGTCATTCCTAACCATGACGTAATTCGCGACTTTGGGGTCGCGACGCGAGGGCTTTAGGAAGGTCTCCTGCACCAGAAGGATGTCGATGAGATTATCGCGGAGAAACTCATATACTTGATCGCGCTGACGCGCGAGTCCGTTAGCATTATAAAATGCTAACTTTATGGAACGCGGTTTTTCCCTACCGTTGCACGCCATTGATTACCGGTAATCAAACCAGCGTGCGCTGGACGGACTCGATGACGTCGATGTACTCGAACATCGCGTTTAGGCGGTCTTCGGCCGTGACCGCTCTGCGCATGGCGTCGGCGAACGCACGCATGCGGTCGATATTTATCGCGGCGATGTAGTCGCGAATAATTGTAAAGTCGTTTACAGCAGGCCGCGCGGGGCCGGGGCGAGGCGCGGGACCGGGCGCGGGGGCGGGGCGCGGCGCGAGCAGGGGCTGGGGTGCCGGTGGTTTCCCTGCCAGCGTGAGCGGCAGCGGTTTTGCCCACGCGGAGACGGTGGGCACCGGTGCCGGCACGAAGGCAGGCTTCGGCGCACGGGGCGCCGAAGTCTTTGGGCCGACGGTTTTTGGGGGCGCGTTGGCCAGACGCTTCCGCGGGGCCTTGGGGCATCCGCGGTAGTTGGCTGTGTGGCCCTGCTTCTGGCAGAGCACACAGCTCGGAGGTTCGGTCGCGGTCTCTTTGACCCGCGAACAGTCGGCTGTCGCGTGGTCACCGAGGCACTTAACGCACCGCGGACGCGCGTGGCAGTTGCGCGCGGAGTGGCCGTACAGCTGGCAGCGGTGGCACTGCCCGGGAGTGCCTTTTCTATATGGGGCCTCGACGGTGACCCCGGATAAGCCGCAAACGGTGCGGAGGCTTGAGGCAATCCGTTTGCCTTCGGCGGTTGGTTCTAACGCGACGAGAACCATATTATATGCGAATTTATCGCGCCCGCTGTGCATTCGGTGCACGCTTACAATCGGGTACGCCTGCCCGATGAGGTCCTCCTTGACCAGCTCGACGTCGAGCTCCTTCGGTACTCCGCGTATTACTACGCGGAGCTCGCGATCCTCCTGGAGCGCATAAGTGTGGAAGCTTATGCGTTCCTTTCGGAGGTGGGCTGTCAGCGCCCTGTGGTCGTCCGGTGAGGCCGTTTTTATTTGAATGCCGTGCGCGATGTTACGCGCATGGATGACGTTTACGTTTTGTGCCTTACAGGCACGGGATACGCGATCCCACGCGGTCTTATCTTGCAAAATTACCGGCGGCGGCGCGGGAATTTTGCGGACGGACGCGGGTTGGGGTCGCGGCGACGGGGTTGCGCGGCGAGGGGAGTCGGGTGAGACCACGACTTTAGGACGCGACGCGTTCGCGGCCTTTGGCTGTTTCGGCGCCGCGGACGGTTCCACGGCGCGGGCGCGTTTTTTCCCGCGCGCGACGGTGGTGAACCCATCGGAGGTTCCGGGTTCGGGGCTGGCGGCCGACTCGAACTCCATCTCCGACTCGGAGTCGGAGCCGGAGCTCGATGCCGCGCAGGACGCTATCGACGCGGGCGCGGGGGTGGGGGGCGACATCGGCGAGTCTGGGATATTCGCGGCGGCGGCGAGCGGTGCGCGGGACTGAGCTGCTAATTTGGCTTTATGGGCCTTAAATTGAGTCATGATGTCCGGGCAAAACTCCCGGACGAAAAGGACGAACATGGCGGGGTCGTCGTCCGCCATGGTGGTTGTGCCCAGGGGGGGCGTCCCCGGGACTTAAAGCAACTCGCCGAAAGGCGAGTCCCCTGAGTAGGAGTTCACCCCTTGTGCTTTACCAGCAACAAAGGGGGGGAGTGCCTTTGCCGTGAAAACGGCAGTTGGCTGGGGATTGGGGTGGAGTTTGGAAGGTGGGGCCCCACTGGGTTGTGAGTGCCACAACAAGCGGTGATCGCAGTGGGGGTTCAGTCTTTAAAAAGACTATTTTGCTCGCCGAATAATATAAATAAATTTAATAATATGGTATGAGTGAAGATGATAGTGAAGTTGGCGTTTCGAGTGCACAACTCAAGTACAAACTGTTTTTACAACTCAAGGTCGCGACGCCAGCGACAGCGCGTCAAGAATGCACAACAATGCCGCGATCGGTGCGACAACGACAATGTTGGACAACTCGAGACTCACGTTCGCGACGGCAGCGACAATTATTTGCAAAAACGCGTCCGGACTGAACGGCGATGCAATCGGAACTGGTTATTTTTTATTAATTTAATGTATTTTTATGCTTAATTTAAAAAAAATAGCTTTCTGGACTCCTCTCTATATTCTCTATAAGTGTGGGAAATTTCATACTACTCCGTCCGCGCAATTTTCGTAAAAAGGGTACAAAGTTTTTGCTTCACTTATTAATGTACTTTTTATTAAGCGTCATTCACATAATATGTTTTGTATAAACTGAGTGTTAACTTTACTGATAACTTTAAATGGTACGACTTGGCGGACGTCCGACTCTTTAATTACGAGAACGGTAATAATAATATCTGTTTACGGATAGTTATAATTGCATTTGGTCTGTTAATGAAAACGTCAATGGTTGCTTGTTATAGGTAGGTGCTGTTTCGAATGAAAGCTAATAAAACATTGCCACATCCAAATCGATAATTTATTCAAACATCACTGCCGGCACCCTTTTTAATATCCCTCCGTGACAGGGGGGAGAGTTGCCATTTAAAGGGCCAACATTTTGACTCGACTCATATATTTCCTTTGAAGTACACTAGTACATATTTGCTGGTGTGTGAGGAATAGGTTATTCCTAATTTTGGATAAGTTAAAACTGTCACATTCATAGCATTACAGCGGTAAGTAAAACGTAAGTACGAAATCTAATTTATGAAAATGTACAATATATTTGTACGTCTTCTACGAGTTTGGGCTTCGTTTAACTAACTGAATCAAAACTTTGTAAAATTGTTGGCACTTTGTTGGAAGTGTCGTCTGGATTACTAGCGAGAACTTAACGATAAAAAGGCGACGCGCGTGCCGTTTAAAATTAATTGAATTAGGTATACATTCATAATTGTTTTGTAGACCTTATTATTATATATCTTCATTCTATACTGAAACTTACCGTTCTCTTTGTAGCGATAGTCCCTCTTCTAATTTTTTTTTATTGTTTGTATGGGTGGACGAACTCACAGCTCACCTGGTGTTACGTGGTTACTGGAGCCCATAGACATCTACAACGTAAATGCGCCACCCACCTTGAGATATAAGTTCTAAGGTCTCAAGTATAGTTACAACGACTGCCCCACCCTTCAAACCGAATTTAAAGACGGCTAACTAAACTTTTTAATTTACTGCTCATTTTTAATCTTGTGGTATTTATTTATAATATAAGTACTTCGTTTACCGATAAATTATGTGGATTGGTTTTTGAAATGTAGACATCACCTCAGATTTGGTACTTTAACCTCACGTATCAGGTGAATCGCATGCGACCATAATTTCTAAATTAATACGCCACAAGCTTATGAACGTTTTGCACGATGAAGGAACAATATTTATAACTCAATTTGGGCGGCATTATTGACGTTGCCTCGTTCAAGATCTCTGGTAAATTAACGCCCGATGAGCTCATCATTCAATACCGTTACAGCATACACACTTCACCTTGCAAGGTCAGTCTACATTCTTTATATCGATCGATACATTTGAATAGTCGAAGAAATCCCGACATATCCTTTGTGTCTTTGATCCGTATTCGATTCAACAGCTCACTAAGCCCGAAAGCGCTTAATCATGTGTGGGTTTCTTGGAGAATGTCTCATATGGGTAAGTAGTCGAGCGATAAATATATCTATCTTAGAGACTGGGTATCGGACGCTCCCGTGGGGATATTCTGTGGGCGACCAAAAAATTATTTTTGTTGCACAAGATGATGAACCTACGGCGGCGGCTATGAGAAGAAGCTAAGAAATGTTTTTCTTCTGATAGATTTATTTTTCTGCACCGAGTCAACTTAGTTATTCATCATGGCTTCATGAAAATTCTGAATATAAAATATTGGGTGCTGTTTGTTTGGTAAAAAATGACAATATTTTTTATTTTATTTTTATTGCTTAGATGGGTGGACGAGCTCACAGCCCATCTGGTATTAAGTGGTTACTAGAGCACATAGACATCTACAACATAAATGCGCCACTCACCTTGAGATACAAGATATAAGGTCTCAGTATAGTTACAATGGCTGTCCCACCCTTCAAACCGCAACGCATTCACGGCAGAAATAGGCAGGGTGGTGGTACCTACCAGTGCGGACTCAAAAGGACTTACCACCGGTAAATTTTATAAAAAATCACCAGTTGATGCATTGATAATCGCGTTGTGTTATCTATGGGCTTCGGTAAGCTCTTAATAGCGGGCGGACCGGTCGCACATCGACAAGACTAGTGCAGTAAGAAGTTAGCAGGAGGGCTAAGTTAGAAAATGAATAATACTCGTAGTCCGTTTGGTAGTTTTAGTTCTGAAAGATTTTTTTCAATAATACAGAGACTTTAAACGAATATCTCAGGTTAGTGACGGCATATTGTGATTTCTATGACAACTCCGAAAACCCTTAAACGTCAGAAGAGTCTTCTAGCTGCCAATCCACGCTAGTAAAAAGTTTTTATGGAACATATCTAAAGCTCCGTGCGAGACCGCAAAACAATTCAAAAGATATTACAAAAAGTTGGACAGGAAATACTTAAAGAGCCGCAAATCCTCACTCTCTTCTGCGATTCATTTGAATATCTCAGAGCATTTCATTGTATCTTGAATTCGCGTTGCGAAGAAATCTAGGTTTTAATATTTAAATGGACTAGGTAATGGGTTTCTCACGAGTTACTGACGGTCCCAGCTCTACGAGAAAGTCTAGGCTTTTCTTCTATTTATTTTGAAATCTAGAACTATAGATGATTATTTTTAAAGTATCAAATTATCTTCACTGATGTCCCATAAACAATGACCTCTTACGATCTGACCAACCAAATCATACTTTCCTATATAAGGCGGTAATAAAACAGGATTATTGAGGTAATAACGCGAATGCTATAGCTCACTCACCATGAGTGATGAGGGCGAAGTCTGTAATAAATTTGAATTATAACAATTCTGTCCTTCAGACCGGAAAGCTTGATTGCTTTGAATCCCAGAGGCAGACTGCTGGTGTCGACCCGTGGTGGTTCACAATACGCCTTAGATAGTTAAATGGCAGTAAGAAGACAGCCGAACCCCAAATACAAAACCATACGGACTTTGAATGTGAAATAAGCTCGCTTCCTGTAGTATAGCCGGCAGTATCACTGACAATAGACACATACACCGATCTAATGGCTGGGAAAAAAATCCACTAATGAAATTTTAACGAATAAATACTTCTTTCTTCTTTACTACCATATACCATTAAATGACGTCAACACTACATCCCTCCTATAGGGATACTTCCTTTAGCAGACATCTTACAGTCTTTATATACATACTACTATTTAGAAAGCCAATACATCTTTGGTCCACATGTGAACATCTTTAATACATGCAAATCAACAATTTTCCAGTAGCATGGCTAATATACTTTGAGCTTTAGTCTACTCCCAGTGTCTCGCTCGGCACTAGACACTACTTTTCAGATGTTATAGCCACCCTCTACGGGGAGGGAATCTGTATACAAATTCCGGTAACCACTAAACAAAAAGTGGGCCGTGAGATTGTCCACCCACTTAAGCAATACATCAGCAAAATTACCTTTTTTTTTCTACCTATTCTAGCTACCTCGAGATTCTAGATTCACCGAACTAGTAGCTAAGCTCACGGGGCTCAAACCTGACGACGTTGCTAACACTAACCCTAGCAAGAGCAGTGCTTCGCAGAATCTACCATCGGAGCAAAAACGCGACCCACTGAGAATATCCGGCGAGAAACTCAGTGGGCTGTGTCTGTGGGTCAATTTACTCGCGAGCCCTGCGTCACAACGACGGGTTCGTCGAGAACGATGACCGGTGCTTGGGGTACCTAAAAGCACCTTTAGTGGATCGGGAGGATCCGAAATGACGCGAAAAATTGCCAATCACTAATGCACATGTCAATATAGATTTGTGATTCCAGGCTTTGCCAGATTTAGCGTCACGCTGTAGTTGTGTTGTAATATCGGCCCCAAACGTCATGATCGTAGTTAGAAACACTCTTCAATTACCTACGCATAGAAACGTGCTAGTCTCTGATTAAACTGACTAAACTTTAAATAAATCTTATACCAACAATACATTAATCTACAATAGTTTTTATTAATGATACCATTTTTTTCTATTCGAGCTAAGAAACGCAGGTCGATTAATAATAATTATACACGGATTAACGCACTGCCACCCCATCCACCCCCTTATAAATCTCGGGGTGGTAATAAGAAGTCATGTTTGTAGTTCAACGAACTTAAAGAGTCTAAATGAGATTACTTGGAGCCATTTCCATAAAATATTGGCTGGATGACCGAAAATGTCGCAGGAAGAACAGTGGTCGACGCAAAAGACTTTACTCGTGGTCCCTATGTCAAGTCTTCCAAAGTACTACAAGATATATTGGGCAATTAGTTAGTGAGCTCTAAAACCGGAAAATATTATTGTTTTCGAAGTAAAACTATGTGTACACTCGAGAAATTATTAGCGTTATATCTTTTTTTTACGACCAAAGTATTTTTAAGCTAAGTTTTGAAATTTAATTACGAAAATCTAGACAGTCAAAAATATTATTTGTTGTTAATTTATGTTTTCTTTTTTTGCTTTGATGGATGGACGAGCCCTCCTGGTTTTAAGTGGTTACTGGAGCCCATAGACATCTACAACGTAAATGCGCCACCCATCTTGAGATATAAGTTCTAAGGTCTCAAGAATAGTTACAACGGCTGCCATACCCTTCAAACCGAAACGCATTACAGCTTCACAGCAGAAATAGGCAGGGCGGTGGTGCCTACCCGCGCGGACTCACAAGAGGTCCTACCACCAGGACTTTTATACTTATGTATTTTACGACAGAGCCATTACAGTCTACGAAAGTAAAGTAATTGTAATTTGTCTGTATATAAAACCGAATTACCGAGCGCTGTGTGAGCGCTAACGTGTAAAGTATTATCTAACGTTACCCTTTCGCATTGTAACTGTTAGTGCGCCCCGGTCGACCATTCCGGGGGCTCAGCCGACTTGAACGTGAGCTATGGGTACTTCGGTACGTCACTGCGGGCTAGCGGCCGCGTTGCTTACTCCGGCTGACTCGTGTAAATAGGAGAAAAAACGTTACGCAGTTAATATTAAAATAAACATTTTTTTTTTTAATGCCTTTGTAGGCAGACGAATATACGGCCCACCTGATGGTAAGTCGTCACCGTCGCTCATGGACGTCAGCAATGCCAGGGGCAGAGCCAAGCCGCTGCCTACCATTAAATACTCTCCGCAAGCCTCGTTTGAAGAAGGACATGTCAAAGCGCTCGTAAAACACCGTGGAGGGGAGTTCATTCCAAAGCCGGATCGTGCGTGGTAAAAAAGATCTTTGGAAATGCACTGTCGATGAACGTAGCGGTTCCAGATAATATGGATAAACTCTACTCCGATGGCGGGAGGTGTGATGATAAAAAGGAGATGAGGGGATCATCTCGAATAATTTCTTAGAGCATTATTTAGTAAATTTGCTACGTAGTAGGTAAAGTCAATAAAAGTTGATACATTTTATTTTTCTCATTTACTTTAGCATTAAACAGTTTTGTATAGTTAACATTTTCAAAAATTTGTATTATCTTTGCGATTCCAGACTCTTAAAGCTATCGAAAAATCTAATTTCAAAACAATAGTTGGCGTTTTATCCTGCTCCGCCTAGGGTCATGGGTTCGATTCCTAAATAAGACAAAACATCGTGTATTTATAACAGTGTCAAGTTCACGTATAACAGCAATTACTAGTGTGGGCTCAGATGACGGTGTGTCATTTATCCCCGTCCAAAAAGAATCGTTATTAGAATCTGCTCGAACCGGCACGTAAGATCGTGTGTAAGCTCTACTCCAACTCTCATCTTTTGGATAAATCTTCTGGTAAGTAAGTATTTATACGTTATAGATATTTTGGGGTATATTTTGTTCTCATTTTTATTCGTTGGACGGGTGGACGAGCTAACGGCCCACCTTATATTACGTAGTTACCGGAACCCATAGATATTAACAATATTAAAATAAATGTGTTCTAAGTATCAGTTCTATAGTACAACTATTTCCCTATTATCGGCACGCATTACTGCTTCACGGCGGAAATAAGTAATTCATCAATATACAGAAAAGTCAATTTTTTTCACGATAATTTTGAATCGTGGCATCCCTAGTTCAGCTCAAGCCAGTAAAATGGGCGGCGGCGCACGTCCTGGCTGCGCTACTTGATGCGTTCCAGTTGCTAAGCGAGTTGTTTACGAATATCGACTGTGCTTTGCTACACACACGTACAGATCGTACGCGACGTACAGATCTAATCCCGGCATGAATTTAAAACGTTAACGTTATACTGTGGCTTTATACTGTGGATTGCCGATTTGGTAAACTGACTGGCGATTCGGGTACCGATTCTGCACTGAAGGTGGAAACTATGAGTCACAAAACTGTGAGCGTGATGGCTCAGCAAGGACAGGGATGAACGTCCTGGGCGATGGTTATATGAACTATGACTATGAGGGTACCCTAAAACTTTTTTATCGTTATCTATCAGTTGGTAACCTAAGTTATTCCAGCTTCGCACGGACGGGTAGGTGAGCTCACGAGCTTAATTTGAGAGAATTTGCTAACATCAACCGGACGGGATCGCAACCAACTGAGAAAATCCGGCGTGAAATTCAGTGGGCTGTACCTTATTATAAAGCTCAGAAAAGAATTACTTTACTTTAACAAAAATATAAAAGAATGAATTTTTTTATGATAAATTCTGGAAGTTTTGTTTATTTAAATAAATAAAAAAAACACCAAGGAGTTAGCGGGTCACAAATGTGGCACGACTAGTTATCGTTAACTGATTGGTCAATATCGATGTGCATTTTTTTATTGTCATAATACCTCGCGAAAACATGAGAAAACATCTGATAGATCACCTTCATTTACATGCAAATACTAGATTATAACGTATAAATAATCTAAAAAAGCTTATTGGACTAAAGACCAAGAATATTTTACTAATTTCATATAAATGCTCACTATTTTTCCGATTTCAAACACTAATTCCAGCTCCTTTCGTCCCAAATGGGTTGTTATCACGAACAATAACATACAAAAACCCATCGTAGGGTAGACAAGTGATTGTGCGCGGAGCCCTAAGGCCCGGTATTAATAACTCGGGACACAGATTGCCGGAGCGAGACAAATAGAGCGATTTATCTCTTCTGCTATTAAAATTCAGTACAATTTGTAGACGTTAGCGATTTACATGACGTTATTATTTGTATTCTAACATCAAGAAATCGTATTCTATTTGTGTAGAGTATTCATTATGCAAATTAAAAAACTTATTTTACAAACGAGTTTCTTAGTGGGAATAGAAGTAAAAGTTAGCAGACTCGTGGTGATTTCGCTATATCCTTAGGTCAGCTGAGTCTTGAGTTCGCTTACCTGCGACGGCAAGAAGAAAGTATTTTATAAAAAACAATACTTAATCAAAAGGGAACGTTCTAGAGAAGAAAGTGATGTTGCTAATATACTAGGATCAGTATTTTTTAATTATAAACCTCAATAGAACAGTAGGAGCTAAGGTAACAATTTAATAAGATATAATAATATATTGTATTATCAAGAACATGCGCAAATTATTCAAGAGCATTTATGTATACCTTCGTTTTGTAAGAAATTTTGAAGACATAGTGACAGGCCATGTTATTTATTATACACGACGTAACGTTTATAAATTACCAAAAGACTCAAATCGTATCTGATTGAGGAGCAAGTCTTCTATTTGGACCACGATGGCAATCGAAAGCTCAAGTCCCCGTTTATTGTTATAATGTTTAAAGGTACGCATTTGTGGTCTTGTGATGTATACTCGTAAATTTATCTTTAAATTAGGCACAGTTACAGTTTTTCTTATAAATGTCAATAATCAGTGGTAATGTTAAATAATAACAATGCATTTTTCTTGTAACTTGTACCACTTTATTTAAATTTTCAATAACAATAAAGCTTAACTCGTTTTGATCCATTTATTTTGGGTGTCTTTTTTCACTAAAAACTTTTAATATTTATTTCAGCGACGTGATATGTGACCGATCTAACTGCTAGTCTCACATTTGAATGTTTTAGGACACTTTTGTTAATTGAGAATATATAGACGTACCTTTACATTGTTACAAAGAGATAATGAGGCTATAAAATATATATATTTATGCCCGTCTCCTCTATGATCTGGGCGGCTTGTTCTGAGGAATTGTTTAAGATGAATCCATCATCGCTTCCATCTTACGCACCATCCACCCAAATTCATCCGTAGAACTTGGGACAGTACGTTCTATACGCAATGCGTTATTACACCTGCTTTTTGGCTCGTTAAGGCGACTCTGGATTGAGATTCCAGGATTGAAATTTCACGAACACTGATGTGCAGTTGTCAATTCGTCCGTTTATTTACGCCGGTATTGGTTAGATTAGAATTGCTGCCTACTCGTTTTTACGACACCTTAGGACCTACATTTAAGAAAACAGTTTAGGTCCAGAGTTCACACATAACAGATGCCCATGGGCGACGGTGACAGCTTCATATTTTTCGACATTAATATTCGATAGTATAATTATACGACAGTAATATTCGAAATTCGAAGTGGTCGTGGCCTAACGGATAAGACGTCCGATGCATTCGTGTTGAGCGATGCACCGGTGTTCGAATCCCGCAGGCGGGTACCAATTTTTCTAATGAAATACGTACTCAACAAATGTTCACGATTGACTTCCACGGTGAAGGAATAACATCGTGTAATTAAAAATGAAACCTGCAAAATTATAATTTGCGTAATTACTGGTGGTAGGACCTCTTGTGAGTCCGCGCGGGTGGGTACCACCGCCCCGCCTATTTCTGCCGTGAAGCAGTAATGCGTTTCGGTTTGAAGGGTGGGGCAGCCGTTGTAACTATACTGAGACCTTAGAACTTATATCTCAAGGTGGGTGGCGCATTTACATCGTGAATGTCTATGGGCTCCAGTAACCACTTAACACCAGGTGGGCTGTGAGCTCGTCCACCCATCTAAGCAATAAAAAAATAATAAAAATTCACTATCGAAGCATTTTATGTTCAAATAAAACACAAAAACAACGATTCGGATAGTCAGCTACTGTTTCACAACAAAAAATATCCAAACCCCTGTATGACGAATGTGGGTCAGACAGGACCGGTCGCACGGGACGTCACCCACAGCCGCGGGGCTCTACGTACAACATACCTTTGTACAATTTCCTCTGTTTTTCGGGTATCGACCTTTTTACATTTTGCCAGTGCTTTTCTGATGTATCCGTGACGTGTCTAAAATTGCATGTTCTTTGTTTAGGGTTAGACTGGAAGTGCCGATTTTAAGAATTCTATTTCAAATAACGCTTCAAATAATTTTTGCAGATTTTAGTTTTATATTTTAGTTTTTGACATCTATATCTATATATTATATAAATGAATTGCTGTTCGTTAGTCTCGCTTAAACTCGAGAACGGCTGGATCGATTTGGCTAATTTTGGTCTTAAATTATTTGTGGAAGTCGAGAGAAGGTTTAAAAGGTAAAAATAACAATTTTGTTTTCCCTTTGATGTGGTCGGACGGATTCCTTTGTTTGTTTTAAGTTTATTTTATACAAAGGTATAGGTCTTTCATTTATCGATTGAGGCACTACAAAGTTTGCCGGGTCAGCTAGTATTTCATATTTATTTACCTATTGTGGAATACTTTTTTTGGGATGGACGGATTACTTGTTGCCCGAAGGCCCGAACACCTCCGAATAAGACCTCACAGCTCAAGGGCAGCTGCTTAGCGAATGCATCTACAACAAGTGTGCTTAATGCGAGTTTTGAAACGTTCTCGATAGCGTAAAAGTTAACTCGTAGTCGGTACGTTTGCCTACGTTTGCCGCTCGGGGCGCTGTTCCAAAAGCACACAAGTCGGAATCGCGACCAGCTGAGAAGACCCGGCGAGAAGGATTGCTATAACTATAGGCGTCTAATAAACGTATTATGTGAATTGCGTGGAGTCGTCGAAGGCATCATCTGCAGCAGACATTACTTTTTTCAGCATCTTCAATCAATGAACTTATTCGCGCGTCGAGTTGAACACAAACCAATCTTTCTACGACAACAATGGGGTGAAGATAAGACCGTACCGCTTTAAAAAAAGGTCTAAAAGCGAGTACAATCCCGCAGAGCGTTCACGGAGTCATATCTCAGACTGCTGGCGACGTGCCAGCGTCGCGTGGAGCATGTCGCGGGTTCGATGGCCGGTCGAGCACAACGGAATACTTGATGGCTTATCGATTAAAATGTAAGAGAGGCTTATGTTAATCTATCGACAGTCACGGATGTAGGTGCTATAAATTTGGTCAAGGGAACTTTTGAATAGGAAACATTAAGAAATCATTTTATTGGTGTGGGTAAACCTCCTTGGATGTATATTCAGTAACCCCTTCTTTCAGAAAACCCGATATTTTTATTGTCTGCGTGAGGAAGAACGGGAAGCAGTGAGAGGAAGGTTGTCCAGCTTATGGCTGCCGGTTAGTCGTCCGGTGGCTTCAAAACGTTGCGGAGGAAATCAAACTTCCGTAACATATATAAGTATATAAAATTCTCGTGTCACAATGTTAGTTACCATACTCCTCTGAGACGGTTTGACTGATTTTTATGAAAATTTATATGCATGTTCACGAGGTCTGAGAATCGGCTACTATCTATTTTCATGCCCCTAAGTGATAAAGGTTGTCCAGCCATAACATTTATTTTTTGTTTTTTGGATTATTATTTTTTTATAATGAGGCATTATGTGGTTCAATGAGGTTTTGTTATTTTTATATTCACTCATCGTTCACAGCGTTACAATGCCTTTTTCACTCATTTACGACATTCTTACACACAAAAAGTTAGGTTTTTTTTTTCTATCGCCTCGAAGGCTCCGTCGGCTGGGCGTCCTTGGGGTGAGCCGCGCCGTCTGGTTGTAGTGTTGACCGCGGTAGCCCCCCTACCTCATCCGGGTTTTGACCTCGGAGGGGATCGGACGTCGGGTGTAAGAGTGCAGGGGAGTCGTTTAGTGGGTGGGCCCTAAAATCCTTGGGCCCGCGGTCTGCTCACAACACCATGCAGATCGTTGAGTCTCACATACTCCGCGCGCCCCTCTTGCGCGGGGATCTCGTAGGAGGTTCGGCCCTCTACACGAAAAAAAAAAAAAAAGTTTTTTTTCTACACCAGAAATTCACTAGAAATCTTATATGTGGCAAAACAACGTTTGCCAGGTCAGCTAGTATGTATATATACTTCATATCGACAAAAAACAATTATAGATTTTCAATATTCTGTCGGGCCATAAATTACCTATTTTCTTGATGTGACTTTTTTTTCTTGTCTTCTTTTTTATTGCCCGTGTAGGCAGACGAGCATACGACCCAGCTGATGGTGAGTGGTTACAGTCGCTCATAGACGTCAGCAAAGTCAGGGGCAAAGCCAAGCCGCTGCCTACGGTTTAAAACTTGGCTTGACTTGATAGCAAATTGGGTTTTTACGTAGATTAGAACACGTGACGACGGAAAATTGACTAGTTAACGGTAATGTCTGGTGTAGTGGTAAGTGACATGGTCACTACACAAGGGGGTCGCGGGTTCGAATCCCGCCAAGGGAAGATATTTGTATGATAAATATAAAATGTCTTTTCCAGGGTTATGAATGTATATTAAATACATGTTTGTGTAGGATAAAAATCTTACATTTATTTCCGTTACCTGTAACACAAGTTCTTTACGAACTTAGCACTTGATCAGTTAACATGGCGTGATCGTTAGTAAAAATATATTTATTCAGTAAATAAAAATAAAAAATATCGTCATGAAATACATACTTGTACCATTAGCACCTATTACATTTTATTTACTTAATGAAAGTTTCGTGTAATTGATTAGATTCGGGTAAGTTATTGAGCTTACAGCTTTGAAGCTCAAATCTCTATGGGCTTTAAGTTTTCAAAAGTAATGCCTATGTACGTAACTATAGGATTTGAGGTGTAATTTGGAGGATTAATGAATATTAAACACATTCCCAGTATACATTACGCATTATTGTGAGCACGTGAGGTTGCGAACCATAATAAACCTGCTTGTTTTTTCCGCGAATACGTAGTTGTTTGAAGGTCGAGACTACCTTTATACAGTACATTCACATAGACTTCAACTCCATCATTATATCATGTTTCGAATATACATGGGCTCCCTTAACTGCTTAATATCAGTTGGGCAGCAAGCTCACCAACTATGACATCTTTTTTTTCGTATAATGCACTTATCGATCGGATTGGAGAATTTATATATTCCACAGAAAAAAAATTGTGAAGCTTCTCTTTCTTTTTTCTTTTTCTACCTATGCTGATAGCCTTGAGAGGCTATAGCAGCGTTACCCTAGCGTGCAGGTGAGATCTCGAGGCTCAAACCAGGAGGTGTTGCTAACACTGACCCTAGAAAGAGCAGTGTTTCGCAGAATCTACCAACGGATCGGAAACGCGACCAATTAAGAAGATCCGGCGAGAAAGTCAGTGGGCTGTGTGTGTGGGTTAATTTAATCGCCGAGCCCTTCGTCACAAGCGACGGGTTCAACGAGGACGGTGCCATATTTTATGATTAAACTGTTGCCAAGGCGGTTCTAAACCTCGTCCGTGAAGAAAGAACGGAATCTCATTAAATGATTGGCACAATTAGTAATAACACTAACCAGGGTGATATGGAACGCCACGCTGAACCCTAAGTCACAATCATAAGCTAAGTGCATGGTATAAATCATCAACATATCAAATGAAGCGACTGAACACCGGCGATTGCTATTGATCTTTCAACGTCGGTGTTTGTAAAGGAAATCGGCTGTATCCGGTACCCGGGCGACCACAACTAAAGGGTTAACACCTCGGGTGTGGTGACATTTTATCCTTTTCTAGAGTCTAACTTTTTAATGTCAATATACTTAATAAGTATTTAAAACACACGAAACCAAAGTTTAACCAGTATTATTTCTTAAATTCTGTTAGTTTTAAAGACATTTACCGAAGCGTCCTTGATAGGATTTTTCGTTAATTTGTTTTTAATTTCGTTAACTTTTATATTTGACAGCGCATTCCGGCTTTAAGCTTAATTGTTTTACATAAGCAGTCAAGGCGCCGATCCTACCACAAGCACCGGTCATCGTTCTCGTCGAACCCGTCGCTTGCGACGAAGGACTCGACGAGTAAATTAACCCTCAGACACAGCCCACTGAGTTTCTCGCCGGATCTTCTCAGTGGGTCGTGCTTCCGATCCGGTGGTAGATTCTGCGAAGCACGGCTCTTGCTAGGGTCTTAGCAACATTGTCAGGTTTTAGCCCGCTCACCTACTAGTTAAGGTTACGCTGAAATAGCCTCTCAAGGCTCAAGCTTAGGTAGGAAATAAAAAAAAAAGCGCCAATCCAGAATTAAAGCACAACTATCGCAGGAAAGGAAGCAGCTCAAATCCGCACCTGGATTCGAATACTCAATAATAACAATTCAAAACGACTACATAAAGATAGCAATAAAGTTGACTGGATAAAGAATTAAGTTTGAACGTTCCTGCAGCTGACTTACTCGGTGGCGGCGTCACAAAGAGTTGCAGCATCAAACGTTGCGCCGACCGGCTTACACGGACCCGACCAGTGTTGCTAGATTAATATTTTTATTTTACAAAACTGAAACATTGTATTAACAAATGTCGAAATCGCTCAAATAAGTCAAATGAGCGACGCCGACCGCAGATTTAGGGTTGAACAAACAAACCAACCCACCTGAAACATGCAGGTGTTAATTTTTATTTATTATACTAGCTTTTGCCCGCGTCTTCGTCCGCGTGGAATAGTTCACAAATAATGCTTTATTTTAGAACAAATTTGGTCAGCATAAAAACTGTTATAGTGAGCCAACCTTAACATATAGACATATGCTGTGGCGGACTTTTTTTTAGATCTTTTAAAGGGGAACAATTCTGTCATACATTATTTTAACGAAACTCTAACCGTTTCTGCAGCGCACGCAGCGGAAGCTCTCAAAAGGGAAAAAAGCGCAGATTTTGAAACATTCTTTATTGGTGCTCCGCTTGTATTAGTCTTAGCGTGTTATATAGCCTTCCTCGATAAATGGGTTATCTAACACTGAAACAAACTCTTCAGCTTTATAATATTAAGTGTAGATTTCTAACTTGTTTTACTAGTTATATGTTTGTTATCGCAACAAGTGTGTCGCCAACCACCTTGAGACATTCTGTCTATCAGAATATTTTATAATAGTTATATTGTAGGATTATTTAGAGGTATTTTTTTGAAAGTTAGCTAGTTATAGTTTATTTATTGACTGTCGTTGTATACAAATTCGTCCGCCAAGTAATCGAAATATGTTAGATAAAATTGGTTTGCGAAGGCTGGCAGCACATTTAACCCAGTTAGCGGCAAAAGCGGCCTATTTCACAGATTGTCCCGGCTCCGTGACACTATCGCGCGAGCTTCGGATAAACTTATTATACAGCCTATGTGCTTTTCTATAGCTTTTTTCAGGAAAAAGCTTAATGAAATTCAGTTTGTGTTAAATTTTTACGGTTAATATATATTTTTGTTAGAATTTAAGGAGTTGGGAGTCTACATGTGTTTTGTGGAAGTGTTGATCGCCAATACGAAACGCTCCACTGACAGAAGCTTATGAGTAAATGTTGGCCATGAAGCTATTAATGTTAACAGCCACATATGAACACACGAGAGCACTCTTCTTGTTAGCATAGCATAGCATAACATACACATAGCATAGCATAGCATAGCATAACATTCAATCAACACAACGATACTTATCCGGTATCGAACCTGCGATTTTTCGCACGATACCTAACTCTTCAGCCACCTAGGAATAACATAAAAATAAATTTAAATGACAAACAATATCCTATTAAACATATTGTCCGCTAAAAATTATCTCTGGATTTGTCTTTAAAAAAATCTAATCATAAATATTCGTATAACATATTACTTATTATATATGTACATATATATTATGTAATTTAGAAGTGAATAATGTTCAGTCAGGGCTCGGAAACTAATTTGTGTTCCACGAACTGTGTAATTCGCTTTATATACGACAAATGGCTTGTATACGTACATATATTATATGTAATACATTGATTGTAGATAAAGGCGATGTGGCAATCGTATTAATAGTCATACTAGGACGCTGCAAGTAACATTGGGAATGTGAATAATGCCACCCACCTCGGAAAGAGGGGCCAGTGCAATGTTTGTACCAAGACGTGCTCCCACCTGCTCTGATATAAAATAATAGGTACATATTTTATAATGTATGCATATTATAACGTATTTTGTTATTGTAGCAATAAACAAAACTTATCGTCCAAGTCTTAGATTTAATAAATCACAATTTTTTACTGGTGGTAGGACCTCTTGTGAGTCCGCGCGGATAAGTACCACCGCCCTGCCTATTTCCGCCGTGAAGCAGTAATGCGTTTCGGTTTGAAGGGTGGGGCAGCCGTTGCAACTATACTTGAGACCTTAGAACTTATATCTCAAGATGTGTGGCGCATTAAGTTGTGGATGTCTATGGGCTCTAGTAACCACTTAACACCAGGTGGGCTGTGAGCTCGTCCACCCATCTAAGCGACAAATAAATAAATAAAAAAACAAAATGTGTGCAATTCACACGTGGTAGAAGTGAAACCTTCCAAAATTAAAATACAATTATCCTAAACGTCTTAAGTATATGTAAAATTTTGTCATTAGTAAATAATTGTAAGGTAGCGCCCTCTGTGAATTGATATTTTAATTTCACGTATAATCCTAAATTAAAATTCACTACAAGAGCTTTCATACACACGTTAGTATTAAAAAATCTCACAGATGGCGCTGTATTAAATAGTATGTATATTTCTGTCTCATTCATCCTACACATTTTTGTATTTGTGTCTCTTACCTGTCGTTTTTTCCGTTGCATCCGGTTTGAAATCACAACGATTCTAAAGAAGTTTTCACTTCAAAACATTTACAGGTATGATCATTTTCCACCATAAATAAAATTTCGGTACAATATAATTCTGAGCCCGTCTAAATAACTGGATTTCAGACGGGATGGGGACTACGTAAAAAACCCAGAAATAAATATGGAAAGGTTCATATGTGGTGTATGAACAAATTTACACCATAACGATAATCTATCAAAAATGCTTTTTAATTACTGAAGACCTAAGTAATCTAAATAGGCCAGCATGACAACCACCTTTTCATTACGAAACGCATTGCTCATCTCGTTGATTGAGTGACATGGGGTGGAAAACGACGTAAAAACACATACATTATATACGATTTTGCAGTCGAGACTATTTGCAAGATCTATACATCCGAAAATCTCCCTCTTTTCGGATAGCCTGATGAAAATACCACATCTAAACATTCTATAATCCGGGGCACTTACCATACAGTGTCGGCACATTCGTAATCATATTATCGATTTAATCAAACCGATTATTAAGACGGAATATCGATAATAGAACAATATTATTGTAAATCTGGTTCGTGTAAGCGCCTCGTGACTCGTGGGTAAGTGATAACTTTCAAAATAACAATTAGTAATTATACGTTTTGCTGTTAAGAACTCTTTTTTTTCCTACGTAAGCTGATAGCCTTGAGAGGCTATTTCAGCGGAACCTTAACTAGTAGGTGAGCTCACGGGGCTCAAATCTGACGACGTTGCTAACACGAACCCTAGCAAAAGCCGTGCTTCGCAGAATCTACCACCGGATCGGAATCGCGGCCCACTGAGAAGATCCAGCGAGAAACTCAGTGGGCTGTGTCTGAGGATTAATTTACTCGTCGAGCCCTTCGTCGCAAGCGACGGGTTCGACGAGAACGGTGACCGGTGCTTGAGGTACTTAAAAACACCGTTAGTGGATCGGGAGGATCCGAAATGACGTGTTGGGGGCGACGTCGACTGCTTTCCATTCTTTCCGCAGGATCGGGAATGTAGTTACCGGCGGCCACGATGAGAGGGTGCTCGTGTCGTGCCGCTTTATCGAAGTGGCGCATCGACGCCGACTGCAGATACTTACTGATGGACTCTAAGTCCAGATCGTTATTGAGGTCGACGTTCCGTTTAGAACTCATTATACTGAGATTACACCGTTGTCAATGTCAATGTTAATGTAACACAAATATTTTTATTTTGTACTGAGAGTAATGATTCATTTAAAGGAGTTGCCTGGCGTCTTCACTCCGTAAATAACAAAAATAATAGTTCGATTGACGGTCGGAAATGTTATAGGAAATAAGATCTATATATATAGTTTTTGATTAGTATTCCCAATCGCCAAAAGCTTTGTTATCCTACTCGGACCACTTTAAAACGTGACCGCTATGACATGTCCTTCTTCAAACGAGGCTTGTGGAGAGTATTAAGCGGTAGGCAGCGGCTTGGCTCTGCCCCTGGCATTGCTGAAGTCCATGGGCGACGGTAACCACTCACCATCAGGTGGGCCGTATGCTCGTCTGCCTACAAGGGCAATAAAAAAAAAAAAAAAAAAAAAACCTCCTGTTGCAGAACGCAGACCGCGACACGCCTGATCGCAAGTAAAAACCGGCGTTACGGCTGCCAGCATACATCTACTGTAGAGACGAAATTTAAGTCTAAATTATGTTGTATAATCTGAAAGTAGGACTTCGCGGCCGAAGCGGATGAGTCGATGACCCCTAGCCAGCGGGTTCCAACAAAATCTAACAGTTAAGATTACCTTGGAATCACACGCTTAAAAATACTATAAAAACTGCTGAATCCGATTTGGATACCTCTATATTGGGACATTGCCCAAACAAAAACAAGCTATGTCTCTGTTAGTGATAAAGTCCTTAGAAGTTGAATCTTAGTCTAGTCTAGATTAGTCCACCTGACCATTTGTAGCGGACGGTTTCTTATTTAGATAATTATACTTTCTTTGGATTTGTTAGGAGGAAGATTTTTACAATAAATAAAATTATGATGCAACTTTCATGGCTGACAGTTTATTCTTAATGACTTTTGAAACAAATTAAAAAATTATAAAAATATAAATGACAGCTGTTGTTTTGCAACTAAACTTTTAACTGCGGTTCCGAACACCATTTATGATCTACATCAATAAAAATGTTAATCCATACATTATTTCAAACAGGTAACTAATCAGATCTTACGTATTTATTTCAACTAAAGTACGCCTAGTGTCACTGAAATTTCAAGATTTTGATTAATTATGTGGGGTTTATTGGTTTTGTTGTGTTTAAAAGAATCAATACTGACTTTTTTAAATCTATAAATATACAAATAGCACGTATAAAGCTCGTTAATAGCTACTGAACAAAAAACGAATATCGATTGATAAATAAGAATAAAATAGTATTTAACGGTAATGGTAAATACGGTAAGGGTTTTGGTACTGGTGGTAGGACCTCTTGTGAGTCCGCACGGGTAGGTACCACCGCCCCGCCTATTTCTGCCGTGAAGCAGTAAGGGGTTTCGGTTTGAAGGGTGGAGCATACTGAGACCTTAGAACTATATCTCAAGGTGTGTGGCGCATTTACGTTGTAGATGTCTATGGGCTCCAGTAACCACTTAACACCAGGTGGGCTGTGAGCTCGTCCACACATATAAGCAATAAAAAAAAATAAAAATGTACCTAATGGTAATGTTTCGTCTCCGCCTATTCATATCCATGATATACTGATTCAAACAAATTGCATTAACGAACCCACGCTTGACAATCTATTAACAATGAATTAATATTGATAATGACACGCGTATGCGCGATATGCGTTTAATAATGCGTCCGTTCGCTTTATCGATAGATACACACAGCTTATAGTTAATGTTAGACGCGTTTGCCAGGGCAAGTCTTATTTAACAAAATTGCCTCGCAAGTACTTGAAAGCTGGGCAATTTAATAATTTGTGACGTCATTTGGGGTCAAAACATATGTGCTAACGATAGATCATGCATCAACACTCAATTTGATATCGGCTGATTATATAGCACGCGAATACTAATTAAATTATCATTTTAATTTAATAAGGAAATGTAAGAACTAGTTAATAGATTGTTTAGACTGTGTCATGTATGTTTGAGTCCGATTTTCGATGATTACCTTTCGCCTTTGAATTTTGAATGGCCGACAACCTCTCTTTGGAAATACCAAGAAATGCCATACATGATAAATTGACAAGGTATACAAAAGAAAATTCATTTATATGAAACCGGGTTTTGTTCCCCGGGGGAAATCCACGTGTTTTATTTCATCCCTTACACTGCGGGGGGAGGATGAGGAACAATATCGGTTCTATGTCTCTCTCGCCTATGGACTAATACGGGACAATTTAGTATTTTCTTTAGTATTTTCGTAAACAAAAATAAAATTTATTTTACGCCTTTAATTACTCTCAATTTAGTATTTTCGATATTTTGAATATGTTTATAATATGTTTTTCGTCGATATTTGAATACTGTAGTTAGCTATCGTCTTTTTTTTTATCAAAATTATGTTAGTTATTTGGGTTTCTTTTGCACACAGAAAAAACTAAGAGTATATTGACGTCAGTTTGTTGGACTTGGGTTTTATCTTCAGGATAATAATATCCTCGATTTTCTGCTGTAGAAAAAAAAAGAAGGTGTTAAATAAAATTCAACTAGTTTTTCTGTTAAACTTATGTTATTTGTCATTTCAATAGCGCGCGAATGCGCCCTTGTTTGGGATTAACTTGTTTTCTTTAATGAGTATTTGGATTTTCTGAAATGATAGATTACCACTGTTTGAAGCATGTTCACAAGACTTGTGTTGGGTACATATTCTTGAAAACTAAAATAACTCGAAATAAAATCGAAAATAATAAAATAAAAAGTAAGATTAGATCGTATGTAGGTTTCATTAGCGTTGTTCGTACGTGTGTCTGGTGAGAAAAATAAAACACTTCGGCATCACAGGTGATTCGGTAGGACGGTATTGACGACACCTAAAAAAAATTAAAATTAAAAACCTAGTTTTATTGAAGAGGACATGGACATCAACAGAATTCTTAAAAGCCTTTTCTATTAATTTTTTTTTTGCATAGATGGGTGGACGAGCTCACAGCCCAGCTGATGTTAAGTGGTTACTGGAGCCCATAGATATCTACAACGTAAATGCGCCACCCACCTCGAGATATAAGTTCCAAAGTCTCAAGTATAGTTACACCGGCTGCCCCACCCTTCAAACCGAAACGCATAACTGCTTCACGGCAGAAATAGGCGGGGTGGTGGTACCTACCCGCGCGGACTCACAAGAGGTCCTACCACCAGTAAATATTCATTCTTCAAAAATTATTGCTGCGCTTACGTCGGAAACCATAAAATATGGCGAAGGTACCTTCAGGTACCTTCTGATCATCAAACAGACTTTTTCTTTCATCTTCTCACAAACAAAAGGAAAAACGCGTTACGTCATCTTCATTACGATTTTACAATAAATCCGATGAAACGAAAGTAAATCTAGTGAATTAAATTACAATAATTGTCAATTCGGAGCCGTTTTAATTTTTCAATCGGTTTTAAAACATTGTAAAGACCGGTCCGCCCCCGAAATCCCCGACGGCGATTATCTCAAAACGATTCCCACCAAAAGAATTGTTCGGATGAGTTGCTCCCCTTTTGTGTATTTCAAAGGAAATATTCCGAGCGAGGTATTTCAGTAATCGTTAAAGGCTGCGTCAAACAGAACGCGTACTCAACGCCGCGTTTTAACGTCGCGCTCTTCTCATGTCACACAAATTGACTAGATGAGTCTAACGCTCCTTGACGCAACGCATTTGCCAAATCATAGTGCCTTTCGATAGCAGTGTGAAAATTTAAAAGTATTAAGAAATCGAGTGATTCAGATGTGGCATTGTATAAACATGGGTATTTTCTAACTATTTCTATACATATCTGGGGCATTATCCAGTATTTTAATACAGATTCACTCGGACGCTAAAATAAAATTTGTAAAAAATTACAACGTCTGACGTCAAAGCGTCCAACTCCGCGACAGAGCGATGCGTACTTATAGCGTTGGCGCTCTGTTGGACAGTACATTACCATAGTAGTACAACACATCTCGGCGTCATAGCGCGGCGTCAGTTTAACGCTTTGACGCGCGCTAAGTACGCGTTCTGTTTGACGAAGCCTTAAGTGTGACCGCTACTGTGTTACGATTGTTTGACATTTAAGTTCGCTAAAAACAAATAAGACATTGCAAGTACTAATGGTTCATTAATTTTGTTTCAATAAAGTGTTTATTTGATTCAAAAATTACATTTTGAATAAAGTGAATGCACGGATTATTAATTAACGATTTTAATTTCATCATTAAATATTTGCTAGCTATCACAGTTTTACAATTATTATATTTTACTAGCTGACCAGGCAGACTTCGTAGTGCCTCAATCGATAAATAAAAGACCTATAAACTTTTGTATAAAATAAACTTAAAACAAACAAAAGGAATCCGTCCGACGGGGGACACATCAAAGGAAAAACAAAATTGTTATTTCTATTTCATTCCGAGCATTTTCATATTTATCTACCTTTTAAACCTTCTCTGGACTTCCACAAATAATTCAAGACCAAAATTAGCCAAATCGGTAATTTTTATATACATATCGACGCTTGAAAGGCAAGCGACTGACTAAGCGACAATGCGTGAACTTTACAGTAGACTCATTTAATGTTGAAATACCTGAAAAAAAATCTATTTTAACGAATCTAGCTGTAGGATTGAAATGATTTTAATAGACCTAGAAGTATATATTTTTTGCGCATCGAATATGGTTATTGCCTATCATTTATGTACAAAGCA
Organism: Bombyx mori; assembly: GCF_030269925.1. Taxonomy (NCBI): domain Eukaryota; kingdom Metazoa; phylum Arthropoda; class Insecta; order Lepidoptera; family Bombycidae; genus Bombyx; species Bombyx mori. The sequence goes on from NC_085133.1 coordinate 10,716,170, forward strand.
GTTATTGTCGCTTAGTCACGTTTGCCTTTCAAGCGTCGATATATAGATTATTTACTTCTTTCTAGCTTAATCATGGAATACTTTGTTTTACAGTATAACAAAATAAACGGATTTCACGCTACGTAACAACTGTCCGGTCGTTCAGATAAGAATGTATGGCTGCTTTGTGGAAGAGGCGCGGCACCTATCCGGGCCCACAACTAATATTAGGCTTTAAACAATAATAACAAAAGCATCTTATTTATATACGCATATTTAAGTAAGAAAACAAGAAGCTCAGAAAGCTCTCCACCCATAACCGCTAACTTTAAAAGCATTCAACAATTTCGCTCAAAACAACCCTCACAAAAAAACAATTTAAACCCTTTTAGGAGTAAAATAATAGGGGGAGAGGATATTCTGAACTATGAGCTTATTAACGCTAAACAACGGAGGCAACATGGGGAAATCGGTATAATTGATTTGGGAGGAGATAGGTAACGGTCATTGCAAAGCTTAGCTGGTTTACTTATCAACAAGAATATCCAAGTGACACGTCTGTTCACAATGCAACGCATCTGCGGACAGGAAGTCGAATCCCCCGAGAGAGCCACGCGCATGTTACGCGGGACTGCCCTTAAAGGACTCTCCTGCTCTGTGTGGGAGACCGACTCGTCATGCGTTTCCGTTTGAAGGGCGGGGCAGCAGTTGTAACTATACTGAGACCTTAGAACTTATATCTCAAGATGGTGGCGCATTTACGTTGTAGATGTCTATGGGTTCCAGTAACCAATAGGCAGAGTGGTAGTGGCGGACTCACAAGAGGTCCTACCACCAGTAATTACGCAAATAATAATTTTACGGGTTTGATTTTTATTACACGATGTTATTCCTTCACCGTCGAAGTCAATCGTGAACATTTGTTGAGTACGTATTTCATTAGAACAATTAGTACCCGCCTACGGGATTCGAACACCGGTGCAACGCTCAACACGAATGCACCGGACGTCTTATTTTTTAGGCCACGACGAATTCAAAAGTACTACTAGTGACTAGTGAGTGTCACCGCAGCATTAGCTCTTTGATGTCTACAATTAAAAAAAAACAAAGTTTTTATCTTTGTCGAAAGGTAGACGAAGCTTATTACCAATATTTAGTGTATACCGAAGCGAACATGTCCAATAACATCACCAGCGCAAAATGTGCGTCACGTACAAATGATAACAATATATACGATCACGTAAACTAATCAAGGCTTTTCCGTCTAAAACTTGACGTAAAGGACAGACTTCTTGCGGCGAAGCCATATCTGTACCCCACTTATCGAACAATTAAAGCAATTCCAATAATCCCGGCGCATTTGTCAAAATAAATACGTCCCTCGAACAATAAATATTGTACACAGAAATACATGAGGGAAAATACAAACAAAATACGAATTTCCATCCGTACTTAACCTAAATCCCGGATAGAGAATAAATACTTGAAATATAAGTCATTGATAGGGCACTGTCGATGTTGGGGAAGGGAAAATAAAAGTTTTTTTTACGCGTTACTGTCCGACGTTAAGATCATTTACACCGCTGTGTAACGTTGAGGTCAGTTTGATATGCCTCATGTCCAACTAGTATTAATGATGACGTCACCACTAACGTGACCCGTGTATGGACCAAAAAGATGAGATCCTCAGTATATTCCTAACGAGCAATACAGCTATATTGTTAAAATAAATGGCCCCACTGAGCTTCTCGCCAGATCTTCTTAGTGGGTCGCGTTTCAGAACCGATAGTAGATTCTGCGAAGCACTGCTTTTGCTAGGGCCAGTGTTAAAAACACTCCGGTTTGTTTCCGATCCGGTATTAGAGTCATTCGCGAAGCAATTGCTTTTGACTTGATGGGTCTCCTTCGGAGGCGCTCGGGCAATTGTTGGCAAATCCCACCCCTCCTGGCTGAGCCTTTGCTCGCCCACCTGTCCTGGTGAAACTGGAAAGGCCTCCGGGCCACCAGTAATCTTTCAATCATAAAAAAAAACTCCGGTTTGAGCCCCGTGAGCTCACCCACATGTTAGGGCGAAGCTGAAATAACCTCTTAAAGCTATCAGCATAGTTAGGAAAAAAAGGCTACGGTGCTAATTCATGAGCAAAATAGATACAATTTGAATTGAGAAGACGCAAGGGTTTTTTTTTATTGCTTAGTTGGGTGAACGAGCTCACCGCCCACATGGCGTTAAGTGGTTACTGGAGCCCATGGACATCAACAACGTAAATGCGCCACCCACCTTGAGATATAAGTTCTAAGGTCTCAGTATAGTTACAACGGCTGCCCCACCCTTCAAACCGAAACGCATTACTGCTTCACGGCAAAAATAGGCAAGGCGGTGGTACCTACCCGCGCGGACTCACAAGAGGTCCTACCACCAGTGAATTACGTACATTGAATTTGAATTAGTACATTGTTTAAAGTAATTTCAGTAAAGGATGAGTTTATTGTGCTCATTCTTCACAGTCTGAGAGGAGGACGGGAGAAGGCCCTCCCGTCGAATGCCAAATAAACATTTCACTGAAAACTCCTATCATTGTCTAAGATAATGTCTGTTCGTAGCAGCTCCGTCTTTATTGAGAACGTTTTTTTTTCTTCTATTATTTAACAAAAAAATGATTCACTTGGTTTTCTTATTTTATACTAATTTTTGCCCGCGACTTCGTCCGCGTGGAATAGTTCACAAATAATGCTTTTTTTTTTTTGAACAAATTTGGTTAGCATAAAAAACGTTATAGTGAGCCAACCTTAACGTATAGATATATGCTGTTTCGGACTTTTTTTTAGAACTTTTAATGGGGAATAATTCTGTCATACATTATTTTAGCGAAACTTTAACCGTTTCTGCAGCGCAGGCAGCGGAAGCTCTCAAAAGGGAAAAAACCCCGATTTTGAAACATTCTTTATTGGTGCTCTGCTCGCATTGGTCTTAGCGTGATGTTATATAGCCTATAGCCTTCCTCGATAAATGGGCTATCTAACACTGAAATAAATTTTCAAATCGGATCAGTAGTTCCTGAGATTAGCGCGTTCAAACAAACAAACTCTTCAGCTTTATAATATTAAGTATAGCTATAGATTGTTTATATACGTAACCGTTGAAAGTAGAGGGGGAAGAAGTCGACCGAAGAAGACATTGACGAAGTGTGTGAATGACGATATGAGAGAGAGAGAGAGGAGTGAGTGTTGAGATGACGGCTGATAGAAGAGAATGGAACAGAAAAATTTGCTGTGCCGACCCGCCTAGTGGGATAAGGTGGAGAAATAGAAGAGAGTTGCGAGCAAGTTACCACATCTCATATTTGGCTGTTAAAAGAATCCATGATGAATTCTCACTGTTAAGAGATAGATATTAGGACAGCGTCCCACTTTTATATTAATAACAGCTTTCTGGACTTTCATATTTGAACATGGTATTAACCTGCAATAGAATGGTATCACTCACATGCACTCACAACACGTCGTACTGCTGCTGTGCGTCGTACCAAGCTGTGCTCATTACTGTCGCAGCTTGTAATTTAAAGAACCATTTTATAAACAACTCGGAATATTGATTAACAAATTAAGTTCCTTTATTCTAGCATATCATCCTCGATACTGACGTCACACTATAATTCGACGGAGACATCTCTATCTCTTCGAAATCCACAACATCTGTTTTTGTTCGTCCCGTGACTACAATAGTAATCGTGGGGGCACGTCGTGCGATTTCCTCTAGAGCACCGCAATCGACCCGCAAGTTCGGTCAACAATGCGAAACTAATTAACCCCACATATCGGCGGACCACGCTGCACGGACGTAGTTGGATATTTTAGGATCTGTATTCTATTACGTGTCACTTTCCGTATTCATTATCGTACGTAGATTCGACACGGAACTGAACACGTTTTTTTTTATTGATTCGATGGTTAGACGAGATCACAGCCCACTTGGTGTTAAGTGGTTACTGGAGCCCATAGACATCTACAACGTAAATGCGTCACCCCTCTTGAGATTGAGATACAAGTGTTTTTGTATTTTTTTGAGATATAAGTTCTCGGGTCTTACGTGTTTTAAGTCCTTATAATTATTATTTTAATCGCGCTCAGGTGGCAGTACTTTAGTGCTGATTGATCATCGCACCTTTAAATGTCAATGGTATTAAACAGCTGCTAAAAAGAATCTTCTTTATAATATTATGTTTTCGATTTACAGTTTTACGCTCTATTCTACTGTCTATTTTAATTAAACTTTGGTCACCCGTGGCCTCGAGAGCTATAAGTCATTTAACACGTAATATTTCGTATAATAAATGTGATAAACCAGAGATAAATTCTTTAAAATAATTTTAATGATGGTTCTACGGTTCACCAGAGTTCCCACGGGCGCGTTTACACCGTGGCATCTGTCACCGAAGGTTAGGTTATTTAACGATAATATTAGACTTAATGAATAATGAAAATTGCGTCCTCCACAATCAAATGTTACTGAATTGAGTTGATATATCGATTATTCGCACCCACACCCTTCTGACCGCAACCAATAAATCTTTCACGGCACAAAGCTACCGGAAGATAGTCAGTAAATGAATTGAAATATTAACCGGAGAAATCCATCAAAAATGACAGTAAAACGCAGTCACACTAGAGCACACGGGGTCCTCGAAGCCCAAAGACAGTCAAAAGGGTTTTATTAAGACATCAAAACCAGATATTACTGTCAAAGGAGTCTTCTACCTGTCACAAGCAGAGGACCTACTAAATTTTGACATAATTTATCGTACTGTCGATGCTATGTACACTACATAAAGTTCAACATGCCATGAATTAAATTAACGTAATGATTTTATCAAATGATGACAGCTTAGAACTTCAAAGGCCGTTTTATGTTTTCTTAAGATCTGATTATTGATACCTCTCATTGGAGATTTTTTAATTATTTTTTTATTCGATGGATGGACGAGCTCACAGCCCACCTGGTGTTAAGTGGTTACTGGAGCCCATAGACATCTACAACGTAAATGCGCCACCCACCTCGAGATATAAGTTCGAAGATCTCAAGTATAGTTACAACGGCTGCCCCGTCCTTCAAACCGAAACGCATTACTGTTTCACGGCAGAAATAGGCAGGGTGGTGGTACCTACCCGCGCGGACTCACAAGAGGTCCTACCACCAGTAATACTTAATATTGTTCTGGTAATAAAGTTCTCAAAACAACAATGTTAAGCACAGTGACAAATCCACATCCCATACGTTACTGTCAAATGGACTAAGTTCGTTGTGTAAAAAAAAAACAATTACTTCTCTGCTAACTGTACCCGTGACAGTAACTAAGCGTTTGTAAACTCCAGCGCAAATCCGCTTCATCTAGACGGGCAAGAAGTTAGCGCTTTTCAATCTATTTATCAGTTCTCTGACTGCGTGGAGCCGAATCCCGAGTTATATTGTTACTCCGTGATAAATTATGCAAATGGCCTTTTTTCTAAACGACAGGGAAAGTTTAATAATAAGAGTTTTCTTTTGTGTGCGCGTTTGGGTACGTGTCGGAGGGTTCGCACAGCAAAATTGACACAAATAACTCGTGTGTTTTTTCAAACTAGTTTTTAACTGATTTTGGATTATGGGTGGAACATATGGTTATTTTAAAGTTTAGATTGTCAAAAATGACTTTATCGGTTTATGGGTTTTGTTTGCTTGCTATCTAATGCGTTCTGTATTTTTTTTATTACCCGTGTAGGCAAACGCGCATACGACCCACCTCATGGTGAGCGGTTACCGTCTCTCATAGACGTCAGCAGTGCCAGGAGCAGAGCCAAGCCGCCGCCTACAGCTTTCTATGGGTGAGTACCACCATCCTGTCCATGTCTCTAGCATACATTAGCATACATTAGTGCCTCGGTTGGAAAGAGCAAGACAACTGTTCCGTAACACAATTCAGACTTGAACCTCATATCTCGGGGTGGATATCTACAAGCTCCGATTAGCACTTAATAACAATTGGCTCGTGAGGTCATTCATATAGAAGAACAAAATATCTTAATAATAACGATAATTTACAACTAAATTATTAGATACATGTGGCCGCTCCGGCTCCGCTCGGGTCTTTAACAAAAATTTCAACGATATTTGACGTTGTTTTATTTGTTTTAAATAAAAGAACACTTATTGCGGCATAACTATAATAGTTAGACATATACTGCCGTGACGCTTTTTGTAAATAATAATGAGTTCTACAAAGACGTAGTACATTATTTTATTCTATCATCAATAGTTTTCGCAGGGCACGCGATGTAAAGAATATTTTAGGTAATTTTTTTACACCGTCGTCGTTTTTTGAAGTCGTCGTGGCCTAACGGATAAGACGTCCGGTGCATTCGTGTTGAAGCGATGCACCGGTGTTCGAATCCCGCAGGCGGGTACCAATTTTTCTAATGAAATACGTACTCAACAAATGTTCACGATTGACTTCCACGGTGAAGGAATAACATCGTGTAATAAAAATGAAACCCGCAAAATTATAATTTGCGTAATTACTGGTGGTAGGACCTCTTGTGAGTCCGCACGGGTAGGTACCACCGCCCCGCCTATTTCTGCCGTGAAGCAGTAATGCGTTTCGGTTTGAAGGGTGGGGCAGCCGTTGTGACTATACTGAGACCTTAGAACTATATATCTCAAGGTGTGTGGCGCATTTACGTTGTAGATGTCTATGGGCTCCAGTAACCACTTAACATCAGGTGGGCTGTGAGCTCGTCCACACAGCTAAGCAATAAAAAAAAAAAAAAAAAAAAAAAAAAACCTTGGGTTACATTATTGGAGTTTTAGTATGGATCCCTAATTTTTTTCAAAAGAGATTATAACTTATGTTATTCTGGAATAGTGTAGCTTCCATACAGTAAAAGCATTTTTCAAATCGGCTCAGTAGTTTCGGAGCCTATTCTATAGAAACAAACAAACAATTCTTCCTCTTTATAATATTAGTATAGATTAGTATAGATAACAACACATTACTGTTGCATGTTTGAATTAGATGCTGATCCCTCACCCAGCGTCCCGCGACTCGGTACCGATAAACCATAAGTCTTCCGCATTAGCCCTCGTTTTATTTGCCAGATAAATGTGATAGAATGTACTTGTATATTATTAAACTAAAAATTTCAAAGATTTATTTCATTGAACTGGTTATTCTATTTACAATTGTTGTCAACGGATGATAATCAAAGCGCATAGAATTCTGTCATCGTTGTCGTCGAACGCGTCGGTTGCGACGAAGGGCTCGACTAGTAAATTAACCCACAGACACAGCCCACTGAGTTTCTCGCCGGATCTTCTCAGTGGGTCGCGTTTCCGATCCGGTGGTAGATTCTGCGAAGCACGGCTCTTTCTAGGGTTCGTGTTAGCAACGTTGTCAGGTTTGAGCCCCGTGAGCTCACCTACTAGTTAAGGTTACGTTGATATAGCCTTTCAAGGCTCTCAGCTTAAAAAAAAGCATAGAACTATCAGATTTATATTAGCTTATATTTTAGCTTTAGCTCATCAAAACGTCATCAGGACATCAGTACGTAATGACTTACTATAATATATTGTACAGTTTGCCCTAAAACATTTCCACTGCAACAAACCTGTTATCAAATCCGTTATTATCATAATTCTCTTTATTATAATTTAATAACCACATATAGTACGATTCGTTTCCTGCACACAGCCCTTCGGAACTTAATCCTTCGTTTCAAGGTTAATCCTGTTTATAGCGTCTCCGGCACAGAAGGCGCACTTTAAGTTTTCTTTCGCAATAAGTATTTATGGAATCTTTTCTGGTTAAATCAAATTTATTTAAGCATAAAATACAAAATAAAAATGTGAGCCGTCACGGGACGCCTGGCAGATGTGAAACATCGACATTATTTTGTAAAAGTAATATGCAGAATAGAACAGATTGTGATAGGAACTAAATATGTCATAATGATAAAATAAAATATTACGAAAAAATAATTTGTTTTCAAGTAAAACACAGGTTATGTGTAGTGTAGTAAACAACACTGTATACACTACGGAGTATACACTATAGGTATCCGAGCTCAGTGTAGCGAGAGAGATGGCTTAACGCCGGATCGAGTGGGAGAGGTTCGCACAGTCGATTGCGCATGGCGACGCGTCGCCACGCCAGAAATCGATTTTACGTGCGGCTATAGATGTTTCACATCAAAAACTAATATTACAGCTACAGCGGCTATTTCCACACATCACACAATTATAACAAAAATATTTCAAGTTTCTAACATGAATTTCTTCATCGTTGTGTTCTTGTACGCACGCTATGAATATAATTAGTCTTGTTGGGCCCAGAATTGACTTATGGCAAAATTGCGTGACTAAACCAAACGTCTCAACTAAGATTTGAGCATTTAAATATCATAATTGTTTGTGGCTATGAGGCTTGCTACTTTCGTAAATTTCGTTGTAAATGTTAATTGTTATTGGACATTCTGTACCGCTCTTAGCTTGTTGCCCCTCGGGGTATTCCATCCCTTCCCGTTGTAACAGAAACTCATCCATGTAGGGAAACCTTTCAGGGTCGACCGGTTCCCCGGCACGGCTAATTCTCCTTTACCAGGAATATCCTTACGATCGTTCAAAGGAATCTTGTAATGTGTGTCTAATCCAGGATTACATTTCCGATGACCAACATTTGAATTGTGGCCGCTTTGAGAGCTTACATATGGAGCTTCTATTTCAATATTACAGGAGAGAAATTATTAAATACAAACCTTCCTTAGCACTGCGGTGATTTGAATTTCAATGCAACTGATATGACACGCGAAAGACGACACTAAAAAGAGACAAACTAGTAGATCTATATGATTTAGCATCTTAGTGAATGAGATTTTTTACTGGTGGTAGGACCTGTTGTAAGTCCGCGCGGGTAGGTACCGCCACCCTGCCTATTTCTGCCGTGAAGCAGTAATGCGTTTCGGTTTGAAGGGTAGGGCAGCCGTTGTAACTATACTGAGATCTTAGAACTTATATCTCAAGGTGGGTGGCGCATTTACGTTGTAGATGTCTATTGGCTCCAGTAACCACTTAACACTAGGTGGGCTGTGAGCTAATCTAATGAATAAAAAAAAAAGACAGAATACTTTTGAAAGATTCACTTCTAACGCGTGTGAATGTTTTTTTAGCGATAGTCACTGCGAAATTTGACGAGACCCACGCCATATTGAAGCGATCGTACGGTACACGACTCTGGGCTCCAAATCCGCTTAAATCCAAAAACAAACAAACATAATGTTGTAACATCAACACTCTGAGACCTTCACTTATCCTAGACGCCACAAAAGGCTTGTGTCGTTGGGCAACGTTTTTGAGCAATCAAGTCATGATTGACAGGCACGGCTCGCGGACTGACGCGCTGACATGGGTGTCAATGGTCACATATCAGAATTATACGACGTGTGGTCAATTTACGAAACATGTGCTTGTAAAATTTATTTGTGGGTTACGACAATATCTCCGAGCTGGAATGTCGCGGAGAAGTTTTCTTTTCATTGGATACGTTACATAATAATATTTTTTGCTTAGATGGGTGGACGAGCTCACAGCCCACCTGATATTAAGTGGTTACTGAAGCCCATAGTCATCTACAACGTAAACGCGCCACCCACCTTGAGATATAAGTTCTAAGGTCTCAGTATAGTTACAACGGCTGCCCCACCCTTCAAACCGAAATGCATTACTGCTTCACTGCAGAAATAGGCGGGGTGGCGGTACCTACCGGTGCGGACTCACAAGATGTCCTACCCCCAGTAATACGTAATTGCCTTCTCCTCTACGGTAAAGTAGATAGCACCCTTGACTGTCGCACCGAGGGTCGTGATTTCGATTCCCAGACCGGGCAAACATTCCTTTGATGAACAGGTGTATTTGCACTTTGTTTTGGTTATTATCTATATATGTATTTATTTAAATGGCGTATATAAGTATCTAAACCGTTTATCATAGTCTTTGGAACCCATAATACAGTGAACCTTAAATTAGAGCCGGATGATGTGTTTGATCTGTTCCCAGTTATTTATTCATTGAAATGTGTCAAGTGGTACCTTATTCACGATATCTTTTCAGTTAATTTTCCCTAATACCCACTAATTTATGGGAGAGGACTGGTGGTGATGGCATGTTTCGTATTACTGCAAAAACATCAAGTGTTTGAGTCTGACTGATGGGATAAATTCTAATACAAAATACTAATCGAAGTATAGAAGACCATGGACAACAAACGTGGCTCATCACGTTAATGTAATTTTAAATAATAAAGATAATCCTCTTTTGTATTGCTCTGTTAATAAAAAATTCCAAGTCGATCTGTTTGGTCCAGGTATTAGAGAGTATGGCCGGTGCTACCTGTAACTACATTAATTAATCATAAGAGACGAACTTAGGAAATAAAATATTTGGAAAGATTTGATTTAAAAGTTATGGGAATATTTGGCAGCCCATTATATCAATGCAATAATTTAAATCGTTGTATAGATCAGGGCTTTATAAAAAAAAAAGGTTTTAATTTTACTCTTATTCTATGTATTTCAGCTCTAGAATGACACAATGGATTTCTTGAGAGCAATGGCTACTCCTTCTTCAAATGAGTCTGGAGTAAGTTCCCAGGGATAGGCAGCGTCTTTGTTGTTAAGGGCACAGCATTGCCAGACGACTCCTCACTTCAGGTCCATCTGACGATTCACCAAAATCCTCTCCCCGGTTACTCGCGTGTCGCAAATATGATTAAAATCAAACGATACGAATATATCGGCTTTTAAATTTAGCAGGCAGGTACAAATTTTTGTTAGAAAATGCTAAACTAAATCGTTTTCCATCAGTTTCCATGATGAAGGAACAGAAGTCACTGGTGGTAGGACCTCTTGTGAGTCCGCACGGGTAGGCACCACCGCTCTGCCTAGTTCTGCCGTGAAGCAGTAATGCGTTACGGTTTGAAGGGTAGGGCAGCCGTTGCAACTATACTTGAGACTTTAGAACTTATATCTCAAGGTGGGTGGCATATTTACGTTGTAATTATCTATGAGCTCCAGTAACCACTCAACACCAGGCGGGCTGTGAGCTCGCCCACCCATTTATGCAATAAAAAAGAAATAAAAAAGAATACCCTCACCCAGGTAGGTGCAGCAGTCCGGTCTATTTCTGAAGCGAAGCGATCGAGCGTTCCACTTTGAGGGTAGAATTTTTTAGACCATACAATTAGCATTTTGATTCTACGTGTCGATCTGTCCATAGTCATAAAGGATAATTTAATATTACGACATTGTAACAAGAAGACAGAGCTCAGTAAATATCTTCCTATATTCTTCATTATGAAAGAGAGCCAGAATTGTTGTCTTCAAAAATTGAAAGTGCGCATAAAAGGCGGGCACACGCTCAGAAGAAGTATTTAATTTCCCTTTGTACTCGGCGATAACAGCTCACAGTAGCATTCTTGTGCATTTATATCCTAAGTTTTATTGCTTCATGTGATTATTGTAATTGCTTTTTTATCCTTATTAGAAGAATCCTTATTAGAAGTCCTTATTAGAAGGAGAACTTATGGCTTTTAATAATTAGCGTCTACTGTTGCTCACGACTTTTGGTTTTTTTTTATTTAGTTTTTTATTGCTTAGATCGATGGACGAGCCCACCTGGTGTTACGTGGTTACTGGAGCTCACAGACATCTACAACGCAAATGCGCCACCCACCTTGAGATATGAGTTCTAAGGTCTCAGTATAGTTACGACTGCCCCACCCTTCAAACCGAAACGCATTACTGCTTCACGGCAGAAATAGGCAGGTTGGTGGTACCTACCCGTGCGGACTCACAAGAGGTCCTACCACCAGTAATTACGCAAATTATAATTTTGCGGGTTTGATTTTTATTACACGATTTTTCGGTAATGCTAGCCACTGTCTAGGATGAATTTTTATTTTTAAATCTTGTTTCAAAATGATATTTTATGCAACACAGAGGAACAACGCAGTTTTTCGAGGGTAAAAAGCTTTCAAATCATAAAGGATGTCACACTTGGTGAGTCAATATTTCGTAATATTTTCCTTCACTTTGCTTCGACATTATATCTTTATTGGATATCTCGCACTCTCTGAGGTCCTCTAACACTATATCCCCCACCTTTTCGGTTCAATGTGTGGTTAATTAATTCCACCGGAAATCGTTTCCAATTCCGCCCCTGTCATTATTCTCAGAGAGATTATTTATAATGCACAATATGTCGGCCGCCTTAATAACGCGCCGGCTTTGTCACTTAGGTTGGAAGGTAATTGAAAATGAATAAACAAAACCCTCGATCTTGGAAGCTTGCACTATGTTTTATTCAAGGCACTTGGCTGCTACAGGAGCTTTAAGCTTAACTGTACAGACAAAGCAGTTTACCTGGCGGGACATTGCACGCGCTCAATAAATAGTTCCTCTGGCTGTAGATTTTTGTACCGAAGACAGTTTACGGGGTATTATGGAAATCATCAGGCCTCTAAATAGGGGATTATTTATAAAGAGGAAGAAGAAGGATCGATGCATTTTGAAAAAAAATTAACCAAAATATGTATTTCATTTCATAGCCGGTCAGGGGGACACCCTTATCTCTTTAAATAAATAAGAAAGAGATGGAGTATTATATTCAAAGTATTATGATAGTATTATGGTAATCCAATAGAAGCTGGAGCCAAGGAAATATCGTAGTATCAGATAAAGATGGTGGAGTCTGTTTTGGTCATAAATTAATACATACTATTTTTTTTTTTATTGCTTAGATGGGTGGTCGAGCTCACAGCCAAGAGGTCCTACCACCAGTGATTACGCAAATTATAATTTTTTAACAATATAATTATAATTTTAATTGTATGTTAAATATCACCCTAATTACAATAATGAAGTCCGAATCTGGTGAAATATCTTTCATTGCTCTATTTAAAGTTATCAAATAATATTCATAAAGTTTATTTCTTAACAAATTCAAAGTTTCCCGACGCGCGGTTGCTCGGTTTTTTAACAAGTAGCAAAATAAGTCTAACACGAAATATACAAAGCGAATGTTCTCGTTTCGAGTATACAGCGGGCTCTTCTATCTTTTTGTTCTGTATAAATTCATAAAGGATTCCGGGAAAACGCTAACAATCCCCCGGGTACTCGGGAAAACGCGAAAAAATATCATAACTTTATCTTTTCAATGTATACTTGTGTTATGTTCGCAACTTCGTAACTTTGTACATTTCCGTTCGAGATATTATTAGTTGACGATGTTTTTTGGTGGGTTGCGATTAGATTCGTTGAATTTACTGAATGATGACTATAAATACGCTCGAAGGGGCTGTGCCGGGTAGCCATCATATAACACAAGATATTTGACAGATGCCTGAATCTCGCATACGACATTTTCAAGATAAGCTTGCATATATACAAGTTCCGAACAACAACATTCGGACGTCCCTCAGACACAGCCCACTGAGTTTCTCGCCGGATCTTCTCAGTGGGTCGCGTTTCCGATCCGGTGGTAGATTCTGCGAAGCACGACTCTTGCTAGGGTTCGTGTTAGCAACGTCGTCAGGTTTGAGCCCCGTGAGCTCACCTACTAGTTAAGGTTCCGCTGAAATAGCCTCTCAAGGCTATCAAGCTTAGGTAGGAAAAAAAAACATTAGCTCGGTGGAAGATCTTTCCTTTCGTCGTAAACCTACAGGGCTATAATTCTGAGACATCCCAGACTACAGTTAAAGCTACGGTCTCCAGCTCGTAAGCGAATCGATAATTTTGGTCCATGAACACTACCACAATGTTTTGTCAAGTTCGGAAACAAAAACTTAATCTACACTCATCTACCTAACACTTATCTAACTACACATCTACCTATTTAAACCATTAGGAAAGTGATGAAAATTGAAGTATTTAGACAATAAAATAAAAGACAGTATGAAGCGATTGGAATAAGATCGCACAAGTAAAACATTATGCAACAAAAGAACGCCCAAAAGCTTTAAGCTCAAAAGCAAAACAAAACAATTCCAAACGCTATTTCGTTTAAAAACGGCATAAAGATCGCGTCCTAAAAGTCGAGCTTTCAGAGCTTTCGAAACGTTTAACTTCCACAAGCACCTCTGGAACTTTGTTAACTTTTTGACAACAATTTCATTCGTCCTAACTGTTAAACTAATAACAAGTTCTGTGTGAGAGGAGACGGAACGGTCGAATATCTTTTAAATAGAGGTCGGCACAAGTGTGGTACAGCACATCGCTGCAGCGAACACTGGTATTGTTACAGTTAGATGAACAGCATTTGTATCGACGTAGGCCCGATCAGGTGTGTACTTGGGCTCTAGGTTATTGGACTTTCTGGGCGGGTTTGCCCCGATAATACTTATATAATGTCCTTTTTGTAGGTACATATACTATAAAATAAAATTTTAAATGATAAGATTTATCAATATTTTTTTTCCTACTAAAGCTGATGAGCCTTGAGAGGCTAGATCAGCGTAAACGGGTGAGTAGGTGAGCTCACGGAGCTCAAACCGGAAGTGTTGCTAGCACTGGCCCTAGCAAGAGCCGTGCTCCGCAGAATCTACCAGCGGATCGGAAACGCGACCCACTGAGAAGAACCGGCAAGAAACTCAGCGGGCTGCTTTTTTTTTCTATGAATCGTGTTCAATTTTAGCTTATTTTAGTAGTATTTTTTTTCTTTCATGAACAATGATACAATTCCTGCGTATATTCTGATCTGATTAATATTTTTAAGCTATCTAAAATAGATACTATGATTTTTGCCAGTATTTGTGAGCTACGTAATTTGGAGATATCATTAAAAGTTTTGAAGTCGTCGTGGCCTAAAGGATAAGACGTTCGGTTCATTCGTATCTAGCAATGCACCGATGTTCGAATCCCGCAGGCGGGTACCGATTTTTCTAATGAAACAAATGTTCACGATTAACTTCCACCGTGAAGAAATAACATCGTGTACTCAAAATCATAACAGCAAAATTATAATTTATGTAATTACTGGTGGTAGGACCTCTTGTGAGTCCGCACGGGTAGGTACGTTTTTTTTAGGTTTTCAAGGTATGCATCATGTTCATCTGTAGTTTTCAGTGTGGACAATGACTGGGAAAATATGAGCCTAATTTATTCATTAATTTCATGTTAACCTCTCTCTAGTTCTCATTAACCTATGATGATATGAGGCCTATAAAATCAAAGGCAGTTATATCCATGTCTGTCAAATATTCAGGTAAACTACAAAAAATCGGCCCTAAACACGTTATTACGGATCCTCCCGATCCATCGAAGTACTGCTCTTGCTAGGGCCAGTGTTAGCAACACTTCCGATTTGAGAATCTGAAATAACTTTGTTCGTATAGCTACGATATTCTTTATTTTAAAATCGATTTATAAAGAATGAGAATATTACTAATAATATGAATTTTAAATGATAAAACTTCGTTTATTAGTACTTAATACAGAGTAAACTTAACTTTTTTGAACTGAATTTGTTAGAGGTTTAGCTGCATTTGTTATAACATGAAAAGACTAAAGCGTGTTCAACTAACTAAACAAGATAGAGCCATTGTTAATACATTTTACGACATTATGGCGTTTAGCTGCCTTTGATTTTATAGGCGTCATATGTTTGAATACTTTAAATAATCATGCACCCCGAGCCCTTCAGCCTAAATACGTGCCAGTGCTAACGCCCAAACATTTTTCATTTGAGCGCACAAAGAAGTAGTCGGTAACTATTCTGCCGCTTATTGTCCAACTTGTGCACGTGATAACTGTTCAGAATGAGTTGCGCGACTGTTGCGCGATACTTCCGCAATTTATTAGTTTCATCGCGACAAATGTGCTATGGTTATTTTTGTCTTGTGTTCATTTTTTATTTCCGCTCCAATATATAGGAGCGATGCCACGAGATCTTGTCTATATGGATAGGTTTTTTGTTGTTTAAGTGCGTATTGGAATTTAAACAGAGAAGGGTTCCGTAGCTAGAATGTACTTTATGTAAAACCCTATATTTCTAATCTTGCCAAAACATGTCCCTTCTAAGTTTTATTGTCAGGTAGGTTTACATATGTAAGTACAAGTTTGTGATATTTAATTAATTCCGCCAATTTATACAAGACCTTTCTATTCGGACTTGCTCAGTGCGCGTAAATATATTAATGTATCTTCTACCGATTACATAATTGCCATCTGCTGTCTTTAATTGGTGACTTCGTAGAACCAAGTCGCGTATCTGTTTATAGTAAATTCATAGTTGATTTATTACATAATATAATGTAACATACTATAATCATAGGGTTTATAATTTTGTGACCACCTACGGAGCCCTAAATGGGAACAGCTGCTCGATCGCGAACTTGGGACGGCTATGAGCTGAAATCTATTTCACATTTTATTAAATGAGTTATTGTTTACATTAGTACAAAGAATAACACGAAATCAAAAAATAAAATAAATCAAACGCAAACTTTTGAAGTCAACATTATTGAACTTTTTTTTATTTATAAATTTTCGTTGTAAGTGCGATCTATAGACAGTATTTTGATTTAAACTTTATAAAATTATAAACGGTGACCTTTAACTCACCTATGAAGTTTCATGGTAATCTGTTTTCGGAATCGCCGAGCTAAATATGAATTAGTACCATATCGTATGAGACCGCACGGGTAGTTCACCTATGTCGTGTCTGTTTCTGCTGTGAAGCATTAATGCGTTCCGATTCCAAGGGTGGGGGCGCTGTGATAGAACCGAATTAAGATTTCGACGTGATAAAGTCAACTATCGTCTTCTCGCATTAAAATCGTATAATCTCAAAACTTACTAATTTTACAGGAGAGTGTTTTAAAGGTTTAACGTGTTATCTATATATATAAAAATGAATTGCTGTTCGTTAGTCTCGCTAAAACTTAGAACGGCCGGACCGATTTGGCTAATTTTGGTCTTGAATTATTTGTGGAAGTCCAGAGCAGGTTTAAAAGGTAGATAAATATGAAATTGCTCGGTATTAATTAAAAATAACAATTTTGTTTTTCCTTTGATGTGTCCCCCGTCGGCCGGATTCCTTTTGTTTGTTTTAAGTTTATTTTATACAAAAGTTAGGTCTTTTATTTATCGATTAAGGCACTACGAAGTCTGCCGGGTCTGCTAGTATTTTTAATATTAATCATATTTGTAAAATTTTTTTTTTTTACAAGTTACATTATCTATCCTTTACTGTAAGATAAAATGATGTATTAATTTTGTTAATAGTAGTCAAAACATAGGTAAACTAAAAAAAAAAAAAAACTAAACTACGCTCTTTTGACAGTGTTTATGAGAAAAATACTGGTGATACCAAATGTTTACGCGTATTAACTGAATTTCGAATATTTTTAGCAATTGTACATTTTAATGGGAAAAAGTGATATGTCAAGATGAGTCACGACATTTACATTGTGATGTTTAGAATATCCGGTAAACGCTTTACAACAGGTGGGCTGTGTCCTCGTTCACTCATCTATATAAATAAATCAGTAAATAAAAGGGAAATAGGAGGGAGTTTATTTGGCGATTTGTAACTGCTCTGACTTAGTAATTAGTTCCAAATAATTGTTTTATTTAATTTCAATCAATCGTTATCGTATTATTGATAAATGCTATTTATTTTCAGGAGGCTCAAGGTTTAAAATGCCAGCTATGAAAATTAAAAACCATTACCTACTATGATGATTATAATCAGTTGCAAGATCACATCTGGACATCTTTTAATGAGTTAAGAAAATAAATTATTGGAGTTTGGTGCCATTTAATCGATTCATGGGATTGGTTTGTTGAAGTTTTGTACATTGCTGGCACTTCAGGCGAGGTTTCTGGTACATATTATGGTACCGTAAAGTACTTTACGTGTATCTTATCTTATACCTTTAAACGAGCAATTCTTGTATCTATAATTATATATAATCTGAATCTCGGAAACGGCTCCAACGATTTTCATATAATTTAGTATACAGGGGATTTCGGGGGCGATAAATCGATCTAGCTACGATTTATTTTCAGAAAATGTTGTTTTATTCGTGTTTTCAATAATCAACTTTATCGATAATCAACTTTATGACTCTTCCTGACATCTATTGGCGAATAATAATACTATTTTTCTTAATTGAGAGCAACTAACTGCTTTAAAGACACAACAAGATGGCGTTATAAAAATCATCATCTAGTTCGATATTAAAGTAAGACAGTAGTCACAGTAAAACACAGTCATATGATTAAATAGCTGCAAGTTTACACTTTCAAACAAACACTGCAAACTGAACTATAAATACAGTTCATTACAAGGTTTAATGAATGCAGAAACGCCCTTAGCGTGTGTTTGCGAAGCTCGTACAAAGTATATGACAACTTTGCTTGTTTTAACTTTAACGTCGGTATCTTTACGACTTCAAGTTAGGGTAGACAGACATTAGGACGAAGCTTAAGGAGATTATTTTATCGGCAACGGCGCTGTGTTGCCCATGGCATTGTCCAAGGACTGCAGCAATTGCTTTTAATATAGTGAATTTAATGTTTTTTTTTTATTGCTTAGATGGGTGGCGGAGCTCACAGCCCACCTGGTGTTAATTTGTTACTGGAGCCCATAGACATCCACAACGTAAATGCGCCACCCACCTTGAGATATAGGTTATAAGGTCTCAAGTATAGTTATAATGGCTGCCCCACCTTTCAAACCGACACGCATTACTGCTTCACGGTAGAAATAGGCAGGGCGGTGGTACCCACCCGCGCGGACTCGCAAGATGTCCTACCACCAGTAATCACGCAAATTATAATTTTGCGGGTTTCATTTTTATTACACGATGCTATTCCTTCACCGTGGCAGTCAATCGTGAACATTTGTTGAGTACGTATTTCATTAGAAAAATTGGTACCCACCTGCGGGATTCGAACACCGATGCATCGCTCAACACGAATGCACCGGACGTCGTATCCGTTAGGCCACGACGACTTCCAGATAGATGGACGGTGTGCTAATTAATATCGCAATAATTTAACTCTGGTTTTAAGACGCTATTTGCCCCAACGAGCTGACAGTCCTTTGTGTTACCGCAATAGCATGAAAACCGCTACCAATGTGAAGTATGAGATCGTCTTTGATACTCAAGTCTCAACTCTGATGGCTTTGGTGAATGTTTAACATAAATGACACCGTAATGACCAAGTGCATGTTTGAAACTACGAACTACTGTTATATTTAAAATTTGCGTAATTACTGGTGGTAGGACCTCTTGTGAGTCCGCACGGGTAGGTACCAACATCCTACCTATTACTGCCGTGAAGCAGTAATGCGTTTCAGTTTGAAATGTGGGGCAGCCGTTGTAACTATACTGAGACTTTAGAACTTATATCTCAAGGTGGGTGGCACAATTACGTTGTAGATGTCTATGGGCTCCAGTAACCACATAACAGCAGGTGGGCTGCGAGTCATTCATCAAGGTTAGTCTATACAAACAATTACTCTAAAATATGAAATATATTATTGAAGAATTTACAAAGTAGTAAAGGTTTAAAACGACACGTACAATGAGGAATGAATCGTCGGGATCAAAACTGAGCCACGGAATGTTGTCATTTAAGTGTTTTTCTGAAAATAGCCATTTTTCGTTCGAATCCTCTTACTCAACAGTTCAGCTGAGGTATTACTGTCAGAAGTGTTGTCCGCAATCTACAAGAAACACGCGCTAAAGTGGAAGTTTGCGATTTTGTAAAATGTTTATTGTTCCAGAGGAAAATAATTTAATGTTTTTAGAGATGATAAAGCGTATTGTGAGCTTTTTCTTAATGTTGCTGCTTAGACGCGTAGACCCGCCCAGTGGGCGTCCTGGTGGAGTGGTTTACGGACGAATGGTGCCTTGAGGTATGAGGCATGAGGTATGAGGTCGAATCTCTAAAGTTTTTTTATTGCTTAGATGATTGGACGAGCTCACAATCCACCTGGTGTTAAGTGGTTAGTGGAGCTCATAGACATCTACAACGTAAATGCGCCACCCACCTTGAGATATAAGTTCTAAGGTATAATTACAACGGCTACCCCACCCTTCAAACCGAAACGCATTACTGATTCACGGTAGAAATAGGCGGGGTGGCGGTACCTGCCCGTGTGGACTCACAAGAGACTAGCGAGGTCACGATTTGCTCTGCCAGCAGTGAGTGCCGGTTGATGATGGTGATCCTCAAAGAGCTCTGATGACATTCTTTGGTGATTCCCTTAGGCGCCTTATACAGTTGTTATACAACAACTTCAGACTTTGATCTTGTGTATCAGAAGTCAGTAAAGGCCTCACATGATGTGGTCTCTCTGTCGTAAATAAATATTAGCTCAGGCTTAAGTTCTCGTAACATCGAACGGGAATTAAAAGCTTTCTAAGTACTTTAAATATTAAAACGAAAATTCAACAAAAACTTCAATTGTAAACGCCGAACATGAAACTCAGTCATAATTCGAAATATTTGTTCTAATACAAAACGTCGAGCCGAGCTTCCAAAGTTCACTCGAATAAGCTTTGTGAGGCGTTTATTTGTGTTAATTGTTTCTTGACGTCTGGTTTAACGGGTAAACATTGGTTTTAGTTTAATTTGAGTAAACCTTAAATTTGCGAAGCGTTTCTGTTTGTTATCCATTGTTCTGGGTGGTGTACATCAGCAGGTGAGTGAGGACCAGAGGATCTTGCGTGATAATAACCCAAGTCCTGCTGGAGGCTATCGAGCAGAAGGACCCGTATCCCTGACCCCAATATCCTGCAGCCGTCAAACCCAATCGTTATTATCGAATTCCTAACTCCCTATATATATATTAATACGTAAAGAAAAACTTTGTACACCTTTTTACGAAAATTGCGCGGACGGAGGAGTATGAAATTTCCCACACTTATAGAGATTATAGAGAAGGAGTGCAGAATGTTAATATATTTTTTAATTATGCATAAAAAATACGTTAAATCAATAAACAAAACATTACACACACTAGCATGTATTTGATACACACACGCATCCATTTGTTTATTGTCAAACTTTCCTTATTGCTTATAGCCTGTGGTCAAATTGAGAATAGATTAAATATTGTTTATCTTTATTAATATTTGTCTATAGGTACTCTTGGCGAAATTTGTGATTATAGAAGTATAATAATTAATAAATAGTCTTTGATAATAGAACCTTAATAATGTTCAAACTTGTAATTTCAATTAATTATAGTCGAATTTCGACTACTGCGGGTCCACTAGTTATCTTAAATACTGATCGTTCTAGCGGTAGCTATCACGAAGTAACAGATATTTGACAAAAAACAAAGTCGCGCTATTGATATAGTCTATCCCAATCCCTCTGTTCTTATTTCGATTTATAGCAAAACCAAATATAATATTATTAAATTTGCGAAAAAATTAAATTGATAATAATTCAAAACGAATAATTCATAACAATTTAAAGCTGTGTTCATAAATGAGTATTACGCGATCGTCCTTCGCCTTTATGAGTTATCAATCATTTTGCGAACTTAAATGAGAGTCGAGTAATATATTAGAGTAATCGTACATTAATACTGAACATTACGTAGCATTCTGATCAAATTTTACTAATATGTGTGAAATGAGTTTAATCTATACATATAAAAATGAATTGCTGTTCGTTAGTCTCGCTAAAACTCGAGAACGGCTTGACCGATTTGGCTAATTTTGGTCTTGAATTATTTGTGGAAGTCCAGAGAAGGTGTAAATGGTAGATAAATATGAAAATGCTCGGAATTAAATAAAAATAACAATTTTGTTTTTCCTTTGATGTGTTCCCCGTCGGACAGATTCTTTTTGTTAGTTTTAAGTTTATTGTATACAAAAGTTGAGGTCTATTATCTATAGATTGGGGCACTACGAAGTCTGCCGGGTCAGCTAGTGTTTAATATATACTGAATTCAGTTACCATCCACTCGACTGTTAGATTAATTAAGTAATTTTCCGAGGTATTTAGAACCGAAGCTGTTTACTGAATAATAAATGTTTCAGTTAAAAATTTCGCGAAATGTAATTAAATATATTCAAGCTAAATTTGTTTTCTATGAAAATAATATCTATCTAATAATAATATCTAATTCTCTGAAAATACCTAATTTGTATGAAATTGTTTTGCAAGTTAAAACATTCAATGTTAGGTCACATCGCGGTCATGATCACAAGATGAGTTGAAGTTTTGAGAAAAACAAATGTGAAATTTAATTTATTCTGTGTCAAGCACAACTCGTGATGTCATATGTGGGTACTCGTTGAGCATTGGTAAATGAACTATGGTTCGTAAATGTTTGCTCGCCAGCCCGAAAAAGCTATCCGGTTCCATCGGTACGTGAATCGCTTAGTGGGCGCTCAACCGTATTTCGTTAAGCGTAATCATAATCTTCGAATAATGACACACCTCTCTCTGTAAGCGAATGAAAGATTACTTAAATGGGGAGTGAAAACATGTACTTATTATTTGTTACTTAAGTAACGCACAGGGAGTGCTCATTAGTAGCTTACTGTACTATGAACTTGGGAATATATAGATGTATATATATTTATGGCGGACAGATTGGTTTTATGGTGTTTTTAAAATGATAACGTCATCGTCGCTGTCGCCATTCTCTTCATCATTGTCATTGCCTTCCATAGTGACAGTAATTAAGACTCACTTTTCGAATGGATTCCATTTATTGAATTTCAAGTGAACAACAGTAACAACAGAGAGCTCCGCTTAGTTCGGCTGCTCGAGTCGGAATGTGTTGTACGCTAAAAAATATTTTTTTTTTCCTACCTAAGCTGATGGTCTAGAGAGACCATATCAGCGTCACCGGGCTAGTAGATGAGCTCACGGGGCTCCAGTCTGACGATGTTGCTAACACGAACGATTTTAACATTGAGAAAACGATTAATAACCATCTTAGTTAACTAAACAGCAGGACTGCGCCGATATACATATGTAGGTACATACTTTTATTATTGTAAATGTGAAAGGTATGTTCCTGTTTTTGTAACCTTGTTTTCAATTTGCAATATTCCAAGATTATTATCCAAAGTGAATGATGCGGAAAAAAACCTGAATTACTTTGGTCCGACGGCTGTCCTGTATGGAACAACAACGCAGGATTACTTCGCGGCAGATATAGCCAAAGCAGCGTCACATTAGCCCATTTGTAGTTCTACGACATAATATGAACTTACTTAAAATAAAAAAGCCCGAGAATAATACTATAAATTTCAGACAGTCAATTAAGACAAATTAATATTGAATACCGGTACTTCGTTTTATTTCATTGTGTTATTTTCCTCGGAAGGCAAAATAGTATGTATTCTGAAAACGTCGGTTAAAGCAGAATGTATCGAAAGCAAATCATCGTTGTCAAAATAACGATATTTTTGGAACATCCAAAAGTGTAGGCGGTGGATGGGCCTTTCGTAAATTTGATTTGTAAATCAACCAACGCACGAACGACGAAAATATACCTTCGTTTAAAGTTAAACAAGAAATACAATAACTAATTAAACATTGAACACCTTTGAATTGCACAAAGCAAACTTTGCTTATACAAAACGGACAAAACATCGAAATCTTTCCGAAAATTCCCGGCACAGGAATATCGTCTCTTTTACTAAAGATTTAAGGATTAAATTGTTAGGTTTCTCTTTTATCTAGAACTACTAGAAAGTGCTAAATACTAAGTACAATAAAACAGGCCTTCGCTGCAGAGATCCAGCTAGGAATCACGATTTACCTACGTGCCTTAAAGCGGACGAGTAAGAGATGCATTACGTGACGAGCGGAGCGGGTTGCGAGCACGTTGTCAGTATTCAGGGTTCGTTAATTATTTAATTGAATTTAATTAATCATACGGTCACGTCAGCTGTAGGCTGGGGTGTGAAAGCATATTGTGAGCCCGTGCGGATATGTATTACGAACCCGTCTATTTCGACCGCGAAGCAGTCGTGCGTTTCGATTTAAAGACGTAACATTTTAAATTTAACATCAGGGGTACTGTGAATTTATTGTTACGACGGTAAGAGCAACGCCATCTATCGCCGAATAGTCAAACGAATATCGATGGATCTAGTAGCACCTAGAACGCTCGAGAAGTACAACGCCATCTATTTTCAGATAGTGGAAACGCAATACTCGAAATGTGTGGAATATTCTCGATAATTCTAGGGCTGTGATATCGGCTATAAAAGCGTTGCAGAGACGGCACGCAGTCAGTTAGTAATCCGAACTACTTGAAGCGAAACAGCGAACGGATCACCTGAAGCGAAACGGAAGAAGCGAATTGAGAATTTTAAAGTGTTTGTTGAGTGTTTTAAGTTTTCTAAGTGATAATACAGAGTTAACCTGTAATTCAGTAGAGTTTTTATTTATCCCGAACTCCAGCGCGTAGCATTATTATAATACAATTTATTCGCATCATTTCAGTTTTTTTTTCGCTTTCTTATCCACTAAATCACAGCCCATCGCAAATGCAGTGAGAATTCCAGTTCGGTATGTCTGTAGTGCCTGAAGTTCTGGTTACCAAGGTGAACGGACGTTAGACAGATTTCTCGTGTATCAGTTTTCATTGACGTCATTGGATGCTGTATAGTGCTACACGATAGTGACGTCATAATCCAGTGTGCTTAGTGCGAGTTATTTAACGTTCTCGATAGCGTAAAAGTTAACTCAAATTTGTATGCAGTTGAAACAGCGCCCCTAGCGGCAAACGTAGGCAAACGTTCCAACTCCATACAAATTTGATTTAACTTTTACGCTATCGAGAACGTTAAATAACTCGCATTAAGCACACAGAATTAGCGCCGACTATAATAGACCGTTACTGGACTTTTTGGCGGGAACGCGAGGAGTGAAGTTATGTGATTTGTTTTATTTTGTGTATTTAGCGTTTCTTCAGGTTTAAATGTGTATAGCGGTGGTTTATTAAATGTTTAGTATCTATGTGGGAAAATGAAACAAAGCTGCTGAACGTAACTTCTCGGGATCCTCAAAAAGTCCACTGAAAAAGTCTTAGTAAATGACCACCATTTTACTGAAATTATATTTCATCCCATATCATCTGATCTCATTTCATTTCATGCCAATTGATTAGTTTCCTCCGTTATTCATAAACTGTAAATAATTAAAACGGCGAATTATAAAAATCCTATTACTTGACGCTGAGTAATGCACAAACCGCGCCAGAGCCAAAAAATAAAGAAGAAGAAGAAAAGACCATTACTATACGTGCACAATTTCGTTTTTTCCTATCAAATCGTTCGTAAACTCGAGAGGCTATTTTCCACCTTCATCTGTTTGGTAGGCGAGCTCAGAGGGGTGTCTTACATCTGCACCTAGCACGAACAGTGCTCCACTGAATCTCGAGGAACTCAGTGGGTTAACAGTAGTGCATAATAGCGAATCCGAGTCATAAAGATGAAAGTGGTTCTAAATAGAAAGTTTTCGTTCATACCAAAATTGTGTAGAAATAAATTTTATGCATAGATATGGTATAAAAAGGCGCATTTTCTCTTTTATCCGTCAACCGTTTTCCTGTTTTTTTAGGTTTTACCGTAGTTCAGTGTTTTCAGTAAAAAAAAAAAAATAACAAAAAATGTTAAGTTTCCATTAAGAAAATCTATATCCTGATATGTTAGTGTCAGTGTCAATGATCCAGTTTTTGGATTATTGAGCGAACAAGAGTTATAATAGAATTGCGCCGTAATCACGAAAACGCTCGCTCGTGCAATACAACCGAAGCCAATTTGAAATGCAATAAAGATTCAAATTTCGTCTGCTTGTTTACCAGCTCTTGAGCTGTTTCTCAGAACCGAGGAAAACTTTAGAATTAATCATTTTCATCTCGATCCGCTCGTGTGAAGATTATTAGCTATGACGGGCAGACGAGCTCAAGGCTCACCTAACGTTAAGACCATAGACACAAAGTAAATGTCACTATCTACCTCCATTAGATGGGGACAGCCTTGACGTAAATCTGGAACACATGATGGCTTCGCAGCACAACTAGGTAAAATAAGGTTTTCTACCCGAACGAGCTTGCAACGTGACTTAATGAAATCTGCTTTTTATACATATATAGAGCATAGATCTTTATATATTATAGATCATACCTATTGTCCTACTTATTTGCTAGTAGTCTAAGGGGCTATTCTACGAACTTGGCTAGTAGGTGAGCTCACGGGGCTTAATCTGAGAGTGTTGCTAATACTGTCCCTAGCAAGAGCAGTCCTTCGCTGAATCTTCTATCGGATCAAAATCGCCGACCTGCACCGAAGATCCGGCAAGAACCTAGTGGGTATTATTCACTTTATAGTTTTCATAATCACTTTTGACACACAATCCACAAGAATAGATACAAAGTACATTGTCGTTTGATAAAAAAAACAAAATGTGTGCAATTCACACGTGGTAGAAGTGAAACCTTCCAAAATTAAAATACAATTATCCTAAACGTCTTAAGTATATGTAAAATTTTGTCATTAGTAAATAATGGTAAGGTAGCGCCCTCTGTGAATTGATATTTTAATTTCACGTATAATCCTAAATTAAAATTCACTACAAGAGCTTTCATACACACGTTAGTATTAAAAAATCTCACAGATGGCGCTGTATTAAATAGTATGTATATTTCTGTCTCATTCATCCTACACATTTTTGTATTTGTGTCTCTTACCTGTCGTTTTTTCCGTTGCATCCGGTTTGAAATCACAACGATTCTAAAGAAGTTTTCACTTCAAAAGAACTGGTTCGAGAACCCGAGATTCCGTTACATTATTTCAATAGCTCTGATCTTAATAAGCGGGCTTTCGTTCACGAATAAATAATAAAAGCTTCACGATCACAAAAGCCTTAATGATATATCACGTGTTATTGTTATCACGAGTTTGATGGTGATGTGTGATTACTTTTTTTAAATGGTTGTTCTGCGGTCTGGCAAATAGCTGGGATCATGTGTAATATGTCATGTGAAACGTAGCCTTTCGTAATAGACGTTTGAGAATTTATGTACGAGTGAGTACATAGAAGTGATTTGAGTTGTGGCTATCACTCTACGATGCCCGGTGACCGCAATGAAATCGTTTCAAACATTGCATCGACAGTCTCATTTCAAAACGTAGGAGTATTAAATGCATCGGCCGATAGAGCCGGCCACAATAAACCGGTATTTGTACCGATTTCCATTTTGTTATTATGTGCGCGACGCTCCGTCGAATGATGGACTAATCTCTGCCTTGTACTGCGACCATGCGCTTTTAATAAATTTGTGGGATTTTTTATTTTATAATATCAGTAAGATGTGCCGGCTAATGTTCACTTCTACAGAAGTGCATGGACTCTTCACTTAGATGTGTAAATGTCAGCACATTTGTTGTGAAGTGGTTACCAGAGCTTATACGTATTAAAACGAGAATGGAATTATGGCTGTCTCAACCTTCAAAATGGTAATAGTGCAGAATAGTGTAAGCTACCCCCGCGGGTTTACAGTACGCCCTGTTTTGCAGTTTTACTGCATTCCTCAGACAGTATAAAGATGATGCTGCAGATTCCATGGACTGCCTTTCACACCAATGTGTCAGTCCTACAAGAACTTGATATTAAAACTAGATTTTCCATCATATACCTTCGTAGGGTACTGTAGTTCTTTGGACAGATTTCTTTAAAAGAGGGTCACAGCTGATGCAGAGGGCAAATGTCCCAGAGGACGCAGTCCACGATGGCCTTCACGGAGCTAAGGATCGCAGTCGATGCAGCCAAATCGTACATGAGAAACTGATGCAGCGGGGAAGTTACGACTCTCAGTAATAAGAAAAGCTACGCGAGGAGGAGGGAAGAACTTTCATCACTATAGCACAGAAAATACCCTGTTTACTTCAGAGGAACTTAATTGGCAGAGAATAAGAGACGTAGATGTTTAGGTTTCAACGTGCCTCTCCGCAATGCCAGACACAGTAGTTACTAAGACGGGTCCTTAGCAAGAGACGCAGACAAGGAGGTGTGACTGTTTTATTTCTGCTATTCGTCAGCTCCACTAGTGAGCCTTCGGTCCTCAGCATGCTTCTGATACGCGCGTATATTTTAATTCGTCGTCACAATTTATCTCGGGGTGATAGTAAATCCATGTTGACCGTAGTGTACAGTCACGAGCGCGGCGGTCACGGTTTCGCTTCATTACCGCGGAGTTATTTTCAATCATAACTATAAACAGGTATTGTGCGGTTAACTGTACTCGCACTGTTCTAGATATATTGTGTACGAGTTTTATATTGATTGACTTGAAGCTGAAATTTAAGAAATCTTGTTTGAATACCTCTTGCCACAAACCCTCACGTGTAGGTCCCGTTAGTCCCTTATCTCTTAGCTATTTCTGGCGTGAAGCAGTTATAGATTCGGTTCGAGGGATAAGACAACCTTTATATTATTATAATACAATTTGTATTGATTTAAAAATAAGTAACGATTTAAATTTTTTATTTTTATTTAATTAATAATGGCATTACTTTTTAAGGTGATGACATATGAAAGAGAAAGAGCCGTTATATAAATAAAAAAAACCTAAGACGGTGATACTCCTTTCACCCTTCTATCAATCTTCTATTTTTCTTCGCGAACTAAATATTTCTGAAAACACGTTCAAATGGTTCAATACATCATAGTAATAAACAAAAACTATAAGTATTAATTTCAGCTCTAATACTAGGGGCAGGCTTAGGGACCCCGGTAACCGTACTCGTCGAACTCGACAAAGAGGTCGACGTGCAACCTAACCCATGCATCAGCCCGCTGAGTTTCTCGCCGGATCTTCTCAGCGGGTCGCGATTCCGATCCGGTAGTAGATTCATTCGCGAAACAATTGCTCTTGAGTTGTTAGGTCTCCTTCGGAGGCGCTCGGGCAGTTGTTAGCAAATCCCGCCCCTCTTGGCTGAGCCTTTGCTCGCCCACCTGTCCTGGTGAAACTGGAAAGGCCTTCGGGCCACCAGTAAACTTTCAATCATAAAAAAAAAAAAATATAAGTATTAACAGTGCTCAAGATAATAACGACCGCCATATATTGAGTTGAAATTAGAAAATTGTTTTGAGATGATCAATAAAATCATAATAAAGCTGTCATTTGAGCTATAAGCAGAGTAAACGAAGATATAGGCCAAAGTATCTGTTTCAAAAAATCCAATCATGATCTCATTTGAGGACAAACAGAGGACAAACATATTTGATTAAAAATATTGGTTATTGAGGATTTTTTTCTTTAATCAATAATTCCTATTCCTCGAAATGGTTTTTCAAATAAAGAATTTTGAAAAATGCGACCTCATGTCTCAAGACAGGTGGTTTGAGATGTCTATGGACTACAGTGAAAACTGAATATGTACTATATCGTGTACAAAACACATAACCGCGAAATTTAAAATAATATGAGCCGTTACCGCGGCTTTTTTTTTATTGCTTAGATGGGTGGATGAGCTCGCAGCCCACCTGGTGTTAAGTGGCCCGTGGAAATCTACAACGTAAATGCGCCACCCACCTTGAGATATAAGTTCTAAGATCTCAGTATAGTTACAACGGTTGCCCCACCCTTCATACCGAAACGCATTACTGCTTCATGGCAGAAATAGGCATAGTACTTTTTATCTCGTTCTGTTTTATTTTAAGCTTGTAAAAAGCAATTTTTTATTTCGTTTACCCGACAAAGTGTCACAATAGAATAATTGTCTTCATTTTTCATTGTATGAATGGTTCTCGAAAAATTCTCGACATTCGTTCGATTTATTCGAGATCAAAGTCTTTAGACATTCCAGCGTGGATACGAAATAACGGGTGGGTGGCGCAGACCGAATCTGGCACGAGAAGTTTTATTTTCACAAATTTATACGTAAAATTAGTAGTGGTGGTAGAGTTTTAATGAACTTTATGGGTTAGTCGATCTTGAAATAGGCGGTGCAGAGTTTATTTTGAGATCAGTAATTGACAGGATTAATCTATTGATGCGGTCGACAAACACTTGGAATGGGGCAATTATCTGTCAGAAACCACTGATCTGTCATCGACTTCGACCTTTTGATACATGATTCAGAGGTCTTCCGTCATTCCACTTAAAATAGGCAGTCGGAGTTTACCGACTTCCTCCCCGCCCTGTGTACCACCTGAACTAACAATCGATATCATTAATTATCCACACTATTGGGAAACGATATCAAACGTAATCTATACTAATCTATACTAATATTATAAAGAGGAAAGATTTGTTTGTTTGTTTGTATTGAATAGGCTCCGAAAATACTGAACCGAAGCTACACTATTCCCGAGTGACATAGGCTATAATTTATTTGAAAAAATTAGGGATCCTTACTAAAACTCCAATAATGTAAACCAAGGTGTAAAAAAAATAACCTAAAATATTCCTTACATCGCGTGCCCTGCGAAAACTATTGATGATAGAATAAAATAATGTACTACGACTTTGTAGAACACATTATTATTTACAAAAAGTGTCGCGACAGCATATTTCTAACTATTATAGTTATGCCGCAATAAGTGTTCTTTTAATTGAAAAAATAAAACAACGTCAAATATAGTTGAAAATTTTGTTAAAAACCCGAGCGGAGCCGGAGCGGGCTGCTTGTAATATTATAAAGCTAAAGAGTTTGTTTGTTTGAACGCGCTAATCTCAGGAACTACTAGCCCGATTTGAAAAATTCTTTCAGTGTTAGATAGCTCATTTATTGATGAAGGCTATAGGCCATATAATATATATAACATCACGCTAAGACCAATATAAGCGGAGCACCAATAAATAATGTTTCAAATTCGGGGTTTTTTTCCCTTATGAGAGCTTCCGCCGCCTGCGCTGCAGAAACGATTAAAGTTTCGCTAAAATAATGTATGACAGAATTGTTCGCCTTTAACAGATCTAAAAAAAAAGTCCGCGACAGCATATGTCTATATGTTAAGGTTGGCTCACTACAACGTTTTTTATGCTGACCAAATTTGTTCTAAAATAAAGCATTATTTGTGAACTATTCCACGCGGACGAAGTCGCCGGAAAAAGCTAGTCAATCATATTCTGACTCTTGCTGTAAGCTACATAAAAAACCAATCGGCATCCAGTTTTGAACTCGTAGCCCCATGGTTTAAAATGCTTTGATTACACTAAGCAGCAAGAACGTAAGTCCAGAAACTTATGACTCATAGTCAGTAGAAATACATCGAAGGGATAATTAATGAGGTCTTGTATAATGCAGTTTGATCACAAAGCAAATATTCGCACTCGGACAATAAAACGGTTGTGCGGTATCCATTTGTTCAAAGTGTTTCAATATTAAATGCTATTTGCTGATGGACATAGAACAGTCACGACACAACAGAACGGACAGTTCACATTATAGGGCTTTAAAACCCTACAAGAACTATAGAATATTCATATTATGTAGATTAGTCATTTAGTAAACATGAATATCTGTACAATTCATGTCAATGTTTCATTTTGTATGTTTGGGTGTTTATTTATATATTTAGACACACCAACATTCAAGCTTAAAATTAACATATATAAAATTAAGTACTGGTATGTAAGCCAGTTACAAGCATGTACAGCTATCACTTATAACACATTACGACATGTTACAGCAATTTTACAAACTACGGAAAAAAAGGTTAAATTTAAATGTTAGCATTCATTACACAATTACATAAAAATAATTGAACGCATTTGATTGAAATCTCTCACAAACATAGTTTATAACCTGGACTAACACACGGAATACTTTTTATTTTGATAAACGAGACGATCCGGGCTATACCGGGTACATCTGCTTAAGTAATACAACACTTTGTAACGTGTGTAAGTTCGTGATTATTCTTAACAACGCGTCGACTGGTAATTTATAGATCAGAGAGTGACACAAGCAACTTTAACGCAAGTTGAGCCAATGGGCATGTCTATCTATACTAATATATAAATCTACAGTGGTTTTTACGGATGTTCCGTTATAACTACTGAACCATGCATCCGATTGACTTGAAACTTGGTATCTATGTAGAAAATACATGTACTTAATGGATATACTAATATTTATATGAGTGTTGGACTCCCTAATAATAATGACAATAAATAATAATGTTAATTTTAAATGCGCAGCGAAGCGGACAACTAAGGCTAGTTAATTTATAAAATACTAGCGACCCGCCCTCGCTTCGCTTCGGAAACTGTAATTTAATATTAATTTTTCCACTATTTAATGGATGTTATTATACATACAAACCTTTCTCTTCAATCACTCTATCTATTAAAAAAAATCGCAACAAAATCCGTTGCGTAGTTTTAAAGATTTAAGCATACATAGGGACAGAGAAAGCGACTTTGTTTTATACTATGTAGTGAAAATACAGACTTTTTTACTAGCACTAATCGTAACCTTAATATAGACTCTAGGCCTTGCGTCTCAAGACGGAAGGCTGTATTAACATTGTTAAATTCACACTGTTACTAGTACTGTTTCTTCGGTTTACGTAGGGCCCTTTCTAGCTACCTTATTTTGAGTGCTGATAGGCAGCGTTGGTAGACCACAGACCTACGTAATGCTACCATCATTCTTACTATTTGTGCGTTTATTCGCCACGAAATCGACATGTCTCTCAGCGATCTACTTGCTGAAGAAGAATCTAGCAAACAAAAAATTATTAGCAAAAATTAGGTAAGATATAAAATGAGCACCTTTCGGCGTGTTAGTCTATGAGTGTGGACATGTAGCTCTCAGAATAGGCAACTGATATGTTGCGACCTAAGGCCGGGGACGATAAATCGCGCGACAGTTGCGCGATACCGATCATTATTTACTTTCAAATCTATCGTTTGTCTGGTTTTTGTTTGGATCGCCGTACGCAATAATAGTTCTTAGACGTGCGTCTGCAACTTTATTTTAACTTTTAAAGCCACGCGTTTTCTTTAATTAACTTATTGTTGGTATGTTATAGAGAAATAATAATGAATTTGAGATTTATTAAACATAGCATTTAGGGTCTTCGTTAAAACCCGTGTTTTTTATTATTATTGTAGTCGAAAATAATGAAATGACAATAAACCCGCAATATTGAACTATAAAAGTAGTTCTTAATACAATATTTCCTGAGTATTTAGAGATATAATTAATGGTTTGAGTGATTGCATTGATTAATTGGGTCATCAGTATTTTTTCTTCTATTTTTTCTCTTGATGTTTAGACAAGCTCAATGGTCATTTGATGGTAAGTGATTACTGAACTCTGTAGCCATCAAAATGTGATAGCCGCCATCTCTATAAATATTGCGAATGTAATTTTATTTCATTTTATCGTGAAACTGATATATTTTTTTTAAAAAATTATATCTGCCTAGTCTCAAACCACAGTATAGTCACATTTGTCAATATGATTATATTTATCAAATCCTTTAGGCCGCGTTTTTCCAACTTTCCATTAGGGTTGACGCCTATGAAAGATGTTGATTATGAGGCTTTAATAAACAAGTCATTCGTACTACTAAGGCTGCTACAATCCAAATAAGTCAAGAGCTGAAATCACACACTCCACCAGCCCCGGGCCCTTGAAAGGGCGATGTAGGGTTCTCAGGGTGTCTGAGAACCCTACATCATCATGTATGATATTTTGTATAGATATAGAGGGTGTGTCTGAATCTAATCCAGTCAATCAAAGTTTTCCAATGTAGGACGTAAAATAAAATAAAATAAATGTTTAAAAAAACTAACAAAATACGGTTTATAGAAAATCCAACTACAAAACAGAAAATAAATTTGAATTAAAAATAGTGTAAGAAAAAATGATTTTATTGTAAAAAAGCGTGGGGTGTTTTTCAGGATATTATCAAAATAACCCTTCTACTCATATCTGTTCATAAAATATTTATAACTACTAGTACCATGCACCCCGTGCTTTTTTTACAATAAAATCATTTTTTCGTACACTATTTTCAATTCAAATTTATTAAAATTTATTTTCTATTTTTTAGTTGGATTTTCTATAAAAGCGTATTTTGTTAGTTTTTTTAAAATATTATTTATTTTTCATTTTTTAGTTGAATTTAAATTTTTTCGTAAGAATTATTCAATTTATTTTTAAATATTGAATTGTCATCGGTCCTTAAAAAGTATACCAAAATTTCGAGTTAATCCGACGTTTTGAAGGGGGTCAAAATCATGTTCAAAGATTCCGTTACATACATACGTCTGAAGCTAATAAAAGCGTATTAATATAAAAGAATGAAATAGTTTGAAGAAGACGTTTTAGATTCTAATTAAAAAGATCAAATGAGTGTTTGTATTTTGAGATTCATGATTTATTGCAAATTATTTCATACTCCAAAGACAAGAAGCGATCTGGAAGCTGAGCAGACAGTGAGACTGATGATCATATACATACTGACGTCCATTTAAATAAAGAGAATGGTTTCCTTAAAATATTAATAAACTTTTTAGTTTATAGACATAATAGTAATAGCGATCCGAGTGGGTCAGGCAGTACGTCTTATCAGCCGTGGCATCTCTCCCAATAATCCGGATTTCAGGATTGGCAAAGGCTTAGTTTAGCTCGTCGGAGCGTAGGCACTTTGCAATGCGTCCACCGATATTTGGCTTCAATTATAGCAGCACATGAAAGAACTACTGAAAGGCGGGATACAGTATTCTACGCGTGAATTCACTCTGCAGATTGCTAGCATATCTGCAAATCGTTCATTATTTATTTTATAGATTGCTGAAGCCGGCAGACGATCCAGTGCGCCTCTCTATGTATAACAGTGATTAAATATTTTTACTTTTACTTTACTGGTCCTCTTGCGAGTCTGCACGGGTAGGTACCACCACCCCGCCTATTTCTGCCGTGAAGCAGTAATGCGTTTCGGTTTGAAGGGTAGAGCAGCCGTTGTAACTATACCTACTGAGACATTAGAAATGTCTATGGGTTCCGGTATCCACTTAACACCAGGTGGGCCGTGAGCTCGTCCACCCATCTAAGCAATAAAAAAAAACATTTAACTTTCGCATGATCGCCCAACACAGTGTTACCTGAGTCCTCCTCACCGGACCACAGATACAGACTCACTATCACAGAGCTAGTAACTGTTATAATATTTGCGAAGTATATTACAAAAACACAGTTCAATACTTACAGGTATTTATTTGTAGTGTTATATATTATAATGTAGCTTACCTGAAAATAAAAGCAAACGGTGAAATACTACTACATCAATACTAATACTAATAATATTATAAAGAGGAAAGATTTGTTTGTTTGTTTGTATTGAATAGCTCCAAAACCACTGAACTGATTTGAAAAAATCTTTCACTGTTTGGAAGCTACACTAATCCTTTTTTGAAAAAAATTAGGGAACCTTACTAAAACTCCAATAATGTAACCCAAGGTGTAAAGAAATTACCTAAAATATTCTTTACATCGCGTGCCCTGCGAAAACTATTGATGATAGATTAAAATAATGTACTACGACTTTGTAGAACACATTATTATTTACAAAAAGTTGCGCTACAGCATATGTCTAACTATTATAGTTATGCCGCAATAAGTGTTCTTTTATTTTAAAAAATAAAACAACGTCAAATATCGTTGAAATTTTTGTTAAAGTACCGAGCGGAGCCGGAGCGGGCCGCTAGTAATAATATTATAAAGAGGAAAGATTTGTTTGTTTGTTTGTATTGAATAGGCTCCGAACTACTGAACCGATTTGAAAAAAATCTTTCACTGTTTGGCAGCTACACTATTCCCAAGTGACATAGACTATAATCGTTTTTGAAAAAAAATTA
Organism: Bombyx mori; assembly: GCF_030269925.1. Taxonomy (NCBI): domain Eukaryota; kingdom Metazoa; phylum Arthropoda; class Insecta; order Lepidoptera; family Bombycidae; genus Bombyx; species Bombyx mori. Next base: position 10,752,045 of record NC_085133.1, read on the forward strand.
GAAAACCTTACTAAAACTACAATAATGTATCCCAAGGTGTAAAAACAGGCCGCTAGTTATTTAATAACATTAGAAGCAGAGAGTCTTAAGAGTTCACTTATATGGAGTCTAATTTCGCCTCATCAGGCATCTGTAACATTCGCGTCATCATTCGATCATTCGAAAATCGATAGAGAACTTTTTATTTCCAACGCCCTTCAGTCCTAACCCCAATGGGCAGTTAACCCTCGGTTATAGGGTTGTTGCGCGGAACCGAACTAGTGTTTTTACGATCGTGGGGCCAATCGATAATTTGTTACGACTTAACTGTCGTACAAATTACATTTGTCTTCCCTGTCCTCGTAGATAATCAGCTGTAAGTGGGTATCTCGTTTTAATAGCGTTGAGCTTTTTTGTCCAGCAGTGGGACACGTAGAAAGTTTACGTTCGGGAGATCGCAGATAATAAAACTTATTGTTTTTCTTTATAAAGCTCACTGTTAACTGATTATCAAATTATTGAAATATTTAATATCATATGCGATGGTTGCATAGAAGCTGATTGTATGATTGCTTGGCGTAGTTTTTTTTTTCTACCTAAGCTGATAGCCTTGAGAGGCTATTTCAGCGTAACCTTAATTAGTAGGTGAGCTCACGGGGCTCAAACCTGACGACGTTGCTAACACTGACCCTAGCAAGAACCATGCTTCGCAGAATCTACCACCAGATCGGAAACGCGACCCACTGGGAAGATCCGGCGAGAAACTTAGTGGGCTGTGTCTGTGGGCTTATTTACTCGACGAGCCTTCGTCGCAAGCGACGGGTTCGACGATGACCGGTGCTTGAGGTACCTAAAAGTACCGTTAGTGGATCGGAAGGATCCGAAAAGACGTGTTTTGGGCGACGTCGACTGCTTTCCATTCTTTCCGCAGAATCGGGAATGTGGCGAAGTGTCTAATATTTATTGTAAATAAAATCTGATAAAAAAATTATGTTTTAGTAAATAGTGATAAAAATAATTCAATTAATAATAAAACAAGATAAGTGACAGTCTTTGAACATGCAGAAGAACAGTGGTGGTGATGGGATCAGGATATTACTTCAATAGACACGACAGACGAGGTGATATCCCTAGAGCTGGTGCGTCTTCATGTCGATGCTAATGATGAGAACGTATTTAGACTCACAGACAACCCTCGGAGTCTTTTCAGCTGGGATTAAACCGCGACCCGTTTCCCAAGCACCACGTTACACATTACATAATATAAAATTATCAAGGAGCAAGATTGTGTTGCGAAATATAAAATTTACGTAAAGATTTTTTCTCGGCATAAAGCATAAAGTTTTATGAGGAATCCCCGTTTTGCAGTACAGGAGGTTGCCATGAATATTTAAATAACGCTATTTCCTGACTTTTAGACAACCTAAAAAGTATAACTTATCATTTTAACTACTGAAGTGTGAACGGTGTACTGTTTTAAGGCCGCAAATAAATTATAGTCAATAACCCAATTTTTTTTATTGCTTAGATGTGTGGACGAGCTCACAGCCCACCTGGTGTTAAGTGGTTACTGGAGCCCATAAATATCTACAACGTAAATGCGCCATCCACCTTGAGATATAAGTTCTAAGGTCTCAGTATAGTTACAACGGCTGCCCCACCCTTCAAGCCGAAACGCATTACTGCTTCACGGCAGAAATAAGCGGGGTGGTGGTACCTACCCGTGCGGACTCACAAGAGGTCCTGCCACCAGTAAATGTAGACAAGCTCCTATATATGTGAAAATACTACTCAATGTTACTATAGTAGATCAGATAATATACATAATTTTTTAAATCTACTTTTTTACATTTACCGTATTGAATGTTTTTTCACAGCTTCAAAATTTTACAGTGCCGTCTCCTAACCTACACAAGACGGCTGTTATAACACATATCCTAAACTTTCACGCGTACATTACCTTTATGTAACTCCGCATACACCTGAACACACGCGGGAACATTCCAGAAGAATTTCGATGTTAGTAGATACTTTCAAAATCAGTTCTCGCATAAATAGAGACCCAGGACGACGCGAGAATCACACACGGCCAGGTTAATACAATTAAGAGCAATTTTTTATAATGGAATGGCGGCTAGATTACTTCCCAAATGTAAACGCATGGTTTTGATGAGAACCAGCATATTACACCATGAGTTCTTATGTTGTCTAAAGAGTAATATTCTTGGAGTAGGGGTTCAATACCGCATCAAGCACTAAGAGGTGTTCCCTAAAGGCTATTTCGATGTACTGAATTCTATCGCCATTCTACATAACTCGACGCTTGAAAGGCAAACGTGACTAAGCGACAATGCGTGAACTTTACAGTAGACTAATTTAAAGTTGATATGTCAACCTGGTATTTTTTTATTTTAACGAATCTAGCTGTACGATTGAAATGATTTTAATAGACCTAGAAATATATTTTTTTGCGCATCGAATACGATTATTGTCTATCATTTATGTATAAAGCAGTTATTGTCGCTTTCAAGCGTCGAATTATAATTCACACAGACCTCGTGTTTCAGTGTAGATGTCAAACTCCGGTGCTCACTTAAGATCACGCGGAAGTGTATCTACCTATTTAGCAGCACGGCCACGATAGCTTCAAACCGCAGTTATCGTTACCGCATTAATAACATTAAATCTCGTTAAAACATGGTTAAAACTGCCGAACTTTTTCGCGATATGACAACGGCGCGCGCTTAAATAAACCATTATGTTTGTACGTTGTACTGACGATATAAGAGCAAATTTAACTTGGGTTTTTCGTCGCCTACACTGCTAGAGACAGTGTTAAATTACACGGGCATTTCGTTTTAGGACGATGTTCCATTTAAAGATACGAGATACGCTATAAACATGCTATTTTCAATGGTCTGATGGGAGTTCGGCGGATTTGTAGAAAAAAAAACAGGTAGATTAGCATCTTCCTCTTTCTGCCACAAAGTCACCACATCTTCCAATTTAAGATCAGCGTCAAAAGCCTATCTAGAGCAATAAAAATGAACCTTTTTTTTCCCTACCTAAGCTGATGGTCTAGAGAGACCATATCAGCGTCACCAGGCTAGTAGGTGATCTCACGGGGTTCAAACCTGACGATGTTGCTAACACGAACCTTAGAAAGAACCGTGCTTCGCAGAATCTACCACCGGATCAGAAACGCGACCCATTGAGAAAATCCGGCGATCGTCGCAAGCGATGGGTTCGACAGTGAACCCTTACCCTTACTCTTTGTACAGAGTCCTCGGTGACCAATTATTCGGAAAATCGTAAATAAAATAATGACGTTAATAGTAGCTTTAATTATATTTTAACTCCTAAATTGAGATGCTTCACTGTAGCATAGGATAGCATAGCAAACACTAGCACAAACCCCCCGCCGTTTATGTTTAGTATCTCTCGTAACTCGGAGTCCGCGATAACGATTTAATTAAGTTTTGAATTCTCTGTCGCCCCCCACTCTTGTATTCAAAGTTTCTTACGGTTTACACTTTAATTAAACATGTACCTTTTAATAATAGATGAGGTTAGACAAGACTCTTCAAACTGGTGACTAACATGAATGGCTCTACGAGAGAATACGCTCGCAAATACGGTTCCAAGTCACTCGCAAACAATCGACTGAACTGTGTAGATACTCATAGACTCAACCTACCTCACACGCTACCTTCGGTAACCACTTAACACCAAGTGGGCCGTGAGTTCGTCCACCCACGTAATAATAATAATAATAAAGCCTTTTTATTTCCAGTAAATTCACATAACTTAAAATCTAGTGCTATACTCTTTTTTTTTATATATATATTTTAACACTTACTTTGTATAATTAGTAGTTATGTTTACTTAATATTATGTAGTTATGTTTAGGAACTCCCCACATAAGCGATTAGAAAAAAAAGCTTGTCTAGCTTTACATCATTACGTATATTCCGAAAGTGTGATTGATCTTCTCATTGACCAAGCAAGAGAAAAGACACATGACTTGGGACGAAGATTAAACTAGAGGGACTGACTCCAGGTTTACAATTCTTATATTACACTTAAAAACATTTTTTTTTACAATATTTTATAAGTATCGAAAAGTAGTTAGAAGAACACGGAGAAAGTTTAAAAAGTCTTCTCGACGAACGAAGTTGTTGGAGATGTTTGAAATTGTTTGAATTCGGTTGTTGTCCTCGTTGGATTTTATATTTAATAGCAGTTTTGTGTTTCTACTTTTTACGAATTGTGACATAAGGAATTCTTAAAGGATTAGTTTATTCTTCAGAACGTAGACCAGCTTTGTGCCGTGATAAGGATGTGGTAAATGAGTAAAAGAGGCATGTAGCGCTGTGAACGATGAGGGAATATAAAAATAACAAAACCACATAATGCCACATTATAACAAAACAAAACAAAAATGTCCAAGAAATAAAAAATGTTAGGGGTGGACAACCCTTATCACTTAGTGGTATGAAAAATAGATAGTAGCCGATTCTCAGACCTACCGAACATATATATAAAATTTCCTAAAAATCTGTCGAACCGTTTCAGAGGAGTATGGTAACTAACATTGTGACACGAGAATTTTATATATAAAACTAGCTGACCCGGCAAACTTCGTAGTGCCTCAATCGATAAATAAAAGACCTAAACTTTTGTATTAAATAAATTTAAAACAAACAAAAGGAATCCGTTCGACGGGGGACACTTATTTTTATTTAATTCCGAGCATTTCTTTATTTATCTACCTTTTAAACCTTCTCTGGACTTCCACAAACAATTCAAGACCAAAATTAACCGAATCGGTCCAGCCGTTCTCGAGTTTTAGCGAGACTAACGAACAGCAATTCATTTTTATATATATAGATAAAGATAATATTTACAAAATTATTATTTAAAATATATCATCTTAAAAGAAAAAATATCTCAATTTTAATGAAGTATGTGAACAGTAAACTAAACTACGATATTTTGACAAATGCTCAGCAATAGCTAAGTTAATTAAATTAAACTAACGTCGCCTCAGCAGCAGATTGTATGTGTGCCCTTAGAATTATGTTTTCCTTGGCTCCGTGGGTTTAAGCTTGTGGTTGGCACGAGCTATGTATATACAACATAACATAATACACAATATATATACATAATACTACAATACACAATGCGTATGTGTGTACTTAATTAAGCAAAATACAATAAGTCGCGCGGCTCCATTCGCGATAAGAAAATGATTTCAATACGTTCCGTCACAACGAGATAAGACGACCGATATCCAATGTTCACAACCTTTAGAATTTTGAGATTCAGAAACAATCAAATCTATTTGTGAAGACACGCACTATACACACCATCAACTGGGACGACTCTGCCGGTTATTTTAACACCGAATATTATTTGTCCAGCCGTCAAGTCACTTCTAATTTTTTTTCCTACCTATGCTGATAGCCTTGAGAGGCTATTTCAGCTTCTTCTTGACGTGTAGGTGAGCTCACGGGGCTCAAATCGGGAGTGTTGCTAACACTGACCCTAGCAAGAGCCGTGCTTCGCAGAATCTACCACCGGATCGGAAACGCGACCCACTGAGAAGATCCGGCGAGGAACTCAGTGAGCTGTGTCTATGGGTCGATTTACTCGTCGAGCCCTTCCTCGCAAGCGACGGGTTCGGCGAGGACGGTCACCGGTGCTTGAAGTACCTAAAAGCACCGTTAATGGATCGGGAGGATCCGTAATGACATGTTTAGGGACACTTTTAATTGATGTATTACAACGCGTGCCAAAAACAGTGAAAATAATTTTTTCAATGAGATTGTTAACACTATCGGATAAGGAATGTTCGTATTAGGAAATATCGTTGTTGTATTTTATTTCCGGGATTTTAATTCCGCTACCCCTTAACAGACAATCTAAAGAAATTATCAATGTTTCTTGAATACGAGTAAGCCCGGGTCGCAATGTGAAGCATTGTTACGAACCTACGGTAATGAATGACTCGGCAATGTAACCGACGCCTTTTCATTCACTCGGTTAATATAATTACAGACTATAAATTCAAATGAATGAACTGAGAATGATTTTCGTTTTTTTTTACGCGCATTATTCTTTACATAATTCATTTCAAAAGTTTAATAATTTTTTTTCGATTAGAAGCCGCATCTTGTCAAGAGTAGTTGAAGGATCTGGCATTCTCTGTTTTTAGTTATTCTAACCTCGTTATTAATGTTTATGGATAGAGGGAGCCACGGATCCACCACGAAGCGCCTAATTAGGACGCCCGATGTATTTGTATAGTGCCGATGGATTTACAGTCATCATAGAAGGACATCGTGCTTCTATGATGAAGGCATCGACAAAAATTATAAATATGATAAATTTATTAGAAATAGGGTATCCGCACGAGTAGGTATCGCCATACTGCCTATCTCTGCCGCGCGCAGACAATTTATGAGCTTCTAATATGACAAAAAAAAAGTGTATGTGTGCAAGTCACACACGGCAGAAGTGAAACTTTTAAAAAATAAGAATAATCGCAAGGGTGAACCACCATCCACTCCGCAGTGCAATGGAGCAGCCTCACCCTGGGGGAACCGCCTGCATCATCAAGGTATCTCTACGCCAGGTAAATATGATTTAGCAAGAGAAATACGAGAAAGTCTATCAAATCAAATCAAATCAAAAAAGTTTTATTCAACATAAATGAAAGTACATACTTGTTGAACGTCAAAAGAACTACCGCCAATTCACAAGAACTAGCCTCCGTCCTGAGAAGAATTGGCAAGAAACTCAGCGGGCATGTCTTTTTTTTTTGTTTTTTTTTATATTAGATTTTTTTTTTTTAATATTAGATTTTTTAAATATTCATTTTTACAATAAGTAATTATAACATAAAAATTTTACAATATTGAAATGCCCGGAGCGAGCAACTCATTCCCACTTTGTGCAATCTTCTAGATAATCATTGACTTTATAGTAAGCTTTATTGCACAGAGGTTCTTTAATAGTTTTGTAATAGTGCAGTTATCAACTGTAACATCTCGTCATCGCGATTCAGGAATTGTTAAATTTACATGCAGCGACATCTGTTGATAACAAACTAAATAGAAATAATTGTAAATCATCTTTTATAGTATGAGGTAGCGCCCTCTGTGAATTGATATTTTAACTTCACGTTTCATTCTTTCGTTTCATCGAGTTTGAAATCACACCCAACGATTTTAAAGAAGTTTCACTTCAATAAAGCCTCAGTCCTGATTGACCACAAAAACTGTAAGTATTCAAATTAGGTGAATAAGTGAAGTCATATTTTATTATTTTTCTCCAAACCCAAAAACTCACGAAGCACATACCTTGAGTGGGTCATGAGTTCGTCTCATCACCACAGTAATGGTTTTACCTCGTTATCAATGTGCGTGACAGAACCATAATCTCATTACGCAATTAATCATGAATCTTAGAAGGGGTTTTTATTTATAATCAACATTGGTCATGTAAAATAAAGCGACATAAAACATATTTGTAGAAATATGAAGAGTTAAACAAGTATAAATCGTAACGAACATAACGCCTGTTACACTTTGAGGGGATTAAGCTTGGATCCCATAAAGATTGCCTTGAGATGCCTCCGTATCAAAATCCCTTTATGTCAGTCCCAATGGATGAACTGCAGCGTTTTATTTTTAAAATTCTCATAATGTGATTAGCTAGACTGTCTTCTTTAGGTGATTTGTCGCTATTTTCAACGGTCAGTGGCGAAATGAAGTGTATTAGTCATTCATCAATTATCAGAGGGTCAGTTGCCACGACGACTTCTTTAGTAATACCAACACACTATGAGACTATGATTTCTCGAAATAAAAGATTTTAATTTTATTTTTTATTTAAACTCCTTCGTAATAATAGCCATGAAACAAACAGCTGTGAATCGATGGGTGAATAGTCTGAAATAGTGGTTATTGACCAGTGCTAATTGGCGATTTGAATCAACGACACGCACGCATTCTCACTCACGGTACTCGCAAACGGTGACTTAAATAACTACAGACTTTTTCTCTGATATCGTAATTCTTTAGATTGTGTTAATGGTAGGTAAACTGGTAATCCATTTGTTTCCTGGACCGGTATACGGTGTAGTAGCACACTGCCAGAGACAAGAAATAATGGAGAAAGATCTTGCGTGCGAAGTTGATACAAAATGGTGGTCACGACCCTCAACAGTGAGGAATACGACGCAAGGAGAATATGGTGTAGCTGATGGCATATCTAAATATGGCGTAAAGTGGTGATTGGAGTCCATGCACGTCACACCGTGAAAGACTCCACCCACCCCAAGACGTAAGGTCTTCATTATATTGTATAACGGCTTTCCCACATTTCAAACCGGTACGTATAAATGGCTCACGCCAGTAATAGATGGGACAGTGGTACATACCCGTGCGGGCATTCATTACGCTCTTTCATCGGTAAATGCGATCGGAATACGCTGGTAAAATACTCAGAAAACGCTATTACCCATTCTCTGGTGAATCCCTTAGTCACTTTTGTCGACATCCGCGGGAAGAGGTGGGGTAGTGCTATTCCCGGTTCATATTAGATACATACATTTGTACATACATATAAATTTATATATTTATTAATAAACGGCACTGGGCATATTACGTAAGTTCAGATCTCCACATGGAATCTGATATTTTGACCTTTTACCTCTTCGGTCGAGCGAACCTGCGTATTGACTAAAAGCTGTTTCTATGTAAAATATATTTTTATCCCGATGCCTGGTCTGTGTGCGTCGTATTCGTAACCTAGAAAATTACCCACCCTAGCTGGGTGCCATTGGATTTTTAATGTTTTATTATTTTACTCATAAACTTACCTTGGAAAATGTTCTTGTGAATTAAGCCAACACACAAACGCGACATTCTACATTTAGTCGACAATAATCCAATTTATCTGTCGAGTTGGAAAACTCGTAAATTTTCCTTCAAAAGTTTGTGTAAGGAGCGTCCTTAACTCCGAACGACTCGATTCACAGTTGTTGTTGTTGCTAGGACTCCGACATTACGAACCGTCCGCCTATCGTATGCTGATATAATATAGTAACGGTCAGAATTTGGCACCGATATTGTTTTAGTTTGTCTAATTCGCGAGCAATGTATTACAAGTGCTCAAATTTTAAACATGATGAACAATATACACATCCTCACACGAAACAAGAGATCGTCGATCGAATAAGTCGTCGTGGCCTAAAGGATAAGACGTCCGGTGCATTCGTATGTAGCGATGCACCGGTGTTCGAATCCCGCAGGCGGGTACCAATTTTTCTAATGAAATACGTACTCAACAAATGTTCACGATTGACTTCCACGGTGAAGGAATACTAGCATCGTGTAATAAAAATCAAACCCGCAAAATTATAATTTGCGTAATCACTGGTGGTAGGACCTCTTGGGAGTCTGCACGGGTAGGTACCACCACCCCGCCTATTTCCGCCGTGAAGCAGTAATGCGTTTCGGTTCGAAGGGTGGGGTAGTCGTTGTAACTATACTGAGATCTTAGAACTTATATCTCGAGGTGGGTGGCGCATTTACGTTGTAGATGTCTATGGGCTCCAGTAACCACTTAACACCAGGTGGGCTGTGAGCTCGTCCATCCATCTAAGCAATAAAAAAATAAAAAAAAGATCAACTAGAATATAAATGAACGCGCAATATACTTATTTCCTAAAATTAGGCACGTCTTTGCAAATGAACATATTTCTTCGTGTTAAGAAAATTTATTATTAGTGATTCTCCAACACCCCGAATAAATACAAGCACACGTAACAGTCCGAAGTATCAGCTCCAAGCAACTTCCGATGACTTGTTACTAATTACGAAAGGCTTAAAGTAACCCAAGGTGTAAGTAATAATTATACTAAAGCTCGAACAATTTATAAGAAGCTTAATAAGTACCCTTTAGTTAATTGGTGAGCTTCTGAGGAATCGAGATAAATTTAACCTCAGAATTAATTGAAATTGAAAATTTATTGAAGATTTTAGGTCAGAGGATCTTAATGTTAACGGTCTGTCTATCTCAGGAATGGCTACTAGAATAAAGGCCTTGGTCCCCGAAGTGTTTTATTGTGGCCCTTTCTTCTACTACTTCCCTACACTTCTATATACCAAACGCCACACTCTTCCCCTTTTAATAGCATTTGAAAGCGCATCACCGTATAGACAGACCACTTGTAAATCACTCCCTTAACAACACCGGGGACACAGTAAAGACAATGGCTACCGACCTGGACTCTTTTTTTAAATTCGTGCGAAGAAAGATATGTCGTTGCCATTATTGCGACTATTATTGCTTACTGGTGGTAGAGCACGTTGCGAATTTGCGAAGATGAGTAATAATCCCAACTAGCTTATTTTTGCCACAAAACAATCACCAGGTACGATTTGAATTAAGACAACAGGGTGAAAATCTTTCATAACCTGTAGTCAAGTTTGAAACCTCATTTTGATAAACGGTTGTACTTTCTGTAGCTTAATGGAAAATGCAATAAAACGCAAATATATAAAAACAAGTTGTATTATGAATAACAATCGCAATGTACAAATCTATAAACAAAAATAGTTTTATGTTATTCCATATATTTATTTGATCGTAGTAAGGAGCATCCACTCTTTGATCGATTATCGATTAGTGACGATGTCTCGAGATGCTCTTATCGAGACAATTGTGTCCGGTGAAGTGACAATGCCCGTTCCTTCTCAATTGAATGTCTTTTGGTCGGCGGCTTCCAAAGTTTTTGTCTGAAAACATTTTTCAGCCTTTATTGTTTGTTTTTTTGTGCGATTAGTTGTCAGAATTGATTAAACAGTTGGAAAATGGACCGTAAACGAACTTTATTATAGAATTATTCATGTTATCAACCTCTGTACGGACTCAGCTCTGTTGACTATAAACAGGAATGACAGACAAGCTATTTATTTATTCATGACCAGTTCAAAATTCAGAACATACTCTGAAAACGTTGCTGGCGGTGAGAGAGTTTTCTTTATAATTGTAGAGAAGCAGATAGTATTTTCTAAACCGTTGGCAGCACGGCATTGATACAAGGGATTGATGGTCACTGAACTCATCACACGTGAGTGCGAAATGGGTTTTTGATTTCTCGGTACTCGGGCGATACTCGGGCGATTCACGGGCGACATTCCGGTGATACTCAGGCGATACTCGGGTGATACTCAGGCTTATTTTGTTTGATTGAATCCTTGCACATTTGATACACTTCTGACAGGGTGTACTAAATTTAGCGTTACTCAGAGAACCTTTGGCCGAAATCACTGGTTTCGAAACGCAAGACTAAACTGCAAAAATGTAATGTTTAGAATCACAAAAAGTACAAATAAACTTTGAGAAACTCAGTTCATGTGGTCCTCAAACGACATGTAGTCGCCGTGATTGGTCACAATTGACAGGCCCGTCTGCCGCGTCACATCTAATCTGTACACATCTGTGCTGTGTCATATACTCGTAGTATAAATAGTAAATTGTAGTCAAAATAAACTAAAATTTCAACTAATGGTTAAACATTAGCGTATTCAGATCTCTTCCCACGTTTAAAATGTCATTTCAAGAAGATACCGGTCTGTTATTTTTAATACGCTTTTGAAATGATTTTATTTACTTCGTTTACTCATTACAATGACCGATGGAATCGTAATGTTGATCGAAACTTGTGTACATGAATTTGTACACGAGAAAAATTGAAATTATTTTTAATGATAGACACGCTAGCGTACTAACGAGACGGCTCAGCCGCAATAAGCATACCATTGACAATGTCAAATTTTTTTTGGTTTTTTACTGCCCTTGTCGGCAGACGAGCAGACGGCCCAACTGATGATGAGTGGTTACCGTCGCCCATGGACTTCAGCAATGGCAGGGGCAGAGCCAAGCCGCTGCCTACCGTATATATATTGAAGTATATTTCGTTTAATAAGTTTCATTAACTTTCCTGCAAGACTTTTAAGTTTTAAAGCTGTTGTGGCCACGGAGGACCAAACAATATTAGTAACATGAAGCTAAACAGTTTCATTGTTCTACTGGTTGTCTTCCAGAACTATTACGGATGTTATGTACCAATTTTCCGGTTTAAATGTATCTATCTATTTATAGCTTTTAAGCTCATCACGCGATTCACGTGATGGAAAATAGCGTGGCATGGACATCGATCGGTTATACTTGGAAACCGCCACATTAATATCTGCCCTAGGATATTTTACTTAATCATCATTAATGGGCAGAATATTGGATAAGTTAGATATAAGTCATATTCCCAACGACCACTTAACATAAGGTAGACCATGGGCACATTTATTGGGTGTAGGACGTGTTCTGAGTCCGCACGGGTAGGTACCACGACCCTGCCTATTTCGGCCGCGAAGCAGTAATGCGTTTCGGTTAGAAAAGTGGGGCAGCCGTTGTAACTATACTGAAACCTAAGAACTTATATCTCAAGGTGGGTAGCGTTTTATACGTTGTAGATGTATATGGGCTCCGTTAACCACTTAACACCAGGTGGATCTTGAGGACATCTACCCATCTATATTTAAAAGATTACTGAAACAAATCTAAAATGTGACTTTTAGCCTAGACGTGTCTATTGAATTATGCTAGAGCGTAACGTCTATTGGTCTCGTGTACTATACAGTTTGGTTCGTCTCGTTTCCACCAGCCTCACTGGACAGCAGCGGTGGTGACTTACTAGCAACCAGCATCATGCTAGCCCACTGCGTTTCTCGCAGGATCTTCCCAGTGGGTCTCGTTTCCGATCCGGTGGTGAATCGAAGCACGGCTCTAACTAGGGTTCGTGTTAGCAACATCCTCAGGTTTGAGCCCCGTGAGCTCACCTACAAGCCCGGCAACGCTGACATAGTCTCTCTAAACCATCAGCTTAGGTAGCAAAAAAAATGCTGGTTCTAAACTGGATTTACGATGGAATACTTTATCAATTACTCATGCATTAAGTTTCTAAATAATAGGGGTTAAAGTATGAAATTGCCGCTTTATTGTAATAGGTACTTCGAATTGACATAGAACCTTCATGGTTTGAGATTTTTGACTGGAACTTTTTTCAATTGGTACCCATGAGGTTCTTCTTTTAAAAAATGTGCAACATTCGATTATTATCGACTTTCAGTTGTTTTTTTTTTATTTAGCTTAGACAAGCCATCTTTCTTGTACTTGGAAAATTCGAGTGATTTTTGAATAAGAGTTCCGACGCGGAACTAACGCTGCAGAAACAGCTCGCAATATCAATGTTGCGTTTGGAGAGGGGACTGCTAATGAGCGCACCGTGCGATTTTGGGTTAAACGCTTTCGCAATATATCATCTATAGCAAACAAAGTTTTTCTATTCAATTACAATCTCTAACGAATCAGTATCGATAAAGACATCGATCACCGATATTAGGGTCGTAACATCGATACTATATCGAAATGACACTGGCTAGATAGCCAATAATTAATATTGCTTTGTTTATGAAACGTTAGGATGGGTTAGGTTCGGCGCCCACAAAAATAATCTTTTCAGCCTTCACAAAGAAAGAATTCTGTAAAATTACAAACCTATATGCATACTGTAAATGTATAAGTTGATTGATAATTATTTTATGTGAGAAAGAAAACGAATGAGCTGACAAACAGACAAAAACAAATTAATGCGTGTTAGTTCCGAAGCGAAGAGCTTCCTTTTAAAGATGATTGTTAAATCATAACACTTTATTGTCGATGTTCAATTTTATTGCCCATCAAAACTTCGTAACGGGCGCTTTAAATGATTTTTAAGTAATATCTTTAGAAAGAAGGTGAATTTATCACAAAAAAAATACAATTTTAAATCTCTAGGTTTGGAACCTCTGGGTCTGCGAAGGGACTTCGGTTCCCTCTGTATTTTGTACCGTATGTTCCACGGGGAGTGCTCTGAGGAAATGTTCGAGATGATACCGACATCTCGTTTTTACCATCGCACCGCCCGCCACCGGAGTAGAGTTCATCCATACTACCTGGAGCCATTGCGGTCATCCACAGTGCGTTTCCAGAGGTCTTTTTTGCCACGTACCATCCGGCTATGGAATGAGCTCCTCTCCACGGTGTTTCCCGAGCGCTATGACATGTCCTTTTTCAAACCAGGCTTGTGGATAGTATTAAGCGGTAGGCAGCGACTTGGCTCTGCCCCTGGCATTGTTAACGTCCATGGGCAACGGTAACCACTCACCATCAGGTGAGCCATGTGCTCGTCTGCCTACAAGGGTAATAAAAAAAATCTATAACACTTGTCTAGAGATAAACTAAGTCACGGCCTATTAAGTAATCGTTGGTAAATGCTGTGACTCGCTTTGAGAAGGCGAAGTCCAACTATACTGTGTGGCCTCACCCTCTCAAACAGACCATGGAAATCGCGGCAGGAATAGGCAGGACGGTAGATTCAAGATCTACTCTATTCTACTCCAACATGAATACAGCTTGGAGTTTGCAGCTTTTACTGGTGGTAGGACCTCTTTTGAGTCCGCACGGGTAGTTACCACCGCCCCGCCTATTTCTGCCGTGAAGCAGTAATGTGTTTCGGTTTGAAAGGTGAGATAGCCGTTGTAACTATACTGAGACCTTAGAACTTATATCTCAAGGTGGGTGGCGCATTTACGTTATAGGTGTCTATAGGCTCCAGTAACCACTTAACACCAGGTGGGCTGTGAGAAAAATTTTTAAAAAAGCTGAAAATTCTGTTAAATAATGTATTGAATGAGCTTAGTGGAAGTTTCAGCTTCGAGCGTAGGGAGGTGGTACTGGCGAACCCTTGACATGTTTTTCTTTTAGATATTAATTACATTAGTTTTAGGATAATTGATATTTCGCGAGATAAGTTTTATTGAAGCATAAAGAAATTATTGAAAGAAATTTTTATTTTGTATTTTTCGTGCGTCCAACCTACTAGAATTTCGGCTTTGAGAACCAAAAATAATTCTAAGTATTTTGTTCAGTTTTTGCGAGTAGTACACATAATTAAAACTACTTTCACTTGCTAAGCCTCTCGTTAATTATTTTACATTTCTTTTTCGTCCGTAGCCAGTAATCTATATTTTTTTTTTTTCAAAACACTTCACATTAATCATATCTAAAATTATTAATTATATGAAACAAATTTGATCATAAAGTATTTTTTTTAATTGATTACAATTGGTCTAATATCAAATAATGTCACTGGATTTAATAATAACCAATTGAATATGACTATTTGTATATTTAGTTACTAGCTTTCCGCCCATTGTTTTCGTGTTTAAGTCGTTTCCAAATGTTTGCGAAGAAGTAAGTGGACAAACGAACAGCCAGACAGCGACATTGTTTAATATTATTTAAAGATAGATATTTTTGCGCAAGCTTTTACGATCGATAGGATTTTTTTTTACTTTATGTGATGCGAAATGTTCACTAGAGTGCTGCCCTTCAGATTTTCACAATTAAAAAAAATGAGCCGTCACGGGACGCCTGGCAGATGTGAAACATCGACATTATTTTGTAAAAGTAATATGCAGAAAAGAACAGATTGTGATAGGAACTAAATATGTATGTCATAATGATAAAATAAAATATTACGAAAAAATAATTTGTTTTCAAGTAAAACACAGGTTATGTGTACTGTAGTAAACAACACTGTATACACTACGGAGTATACACTATAGGTATCCGAGCTCAGTGTAGCGAGAGAGATGACTTAATGTCGGATCGAGTGGGAGAGAATCGCACAGTCGATTGCGCATGGCGACGCGTCGCCAGGCATGCGTCGCCACGCCAGAAATGGTGCGCGCGGTTTTACGTGCGGCTATAGATGTTTCACATCAAAAATATTAATTTGGGCCCCTCTCATCTGTACTTCAAAAAGTAATTAAATTTTACAGTATAATAAAAAAAAACACTTTAAAGCATAAATTTAAAAACAAGAAGGGCGTCACGCATATAAAAATATGCAAAATCAAGGGCCCGCGCCTTTATATTATTATACACAGAAATTTGACATTCAAATTGAAATCGGTTGTCGGGACACACTCGGTCGGAGTGACCGTAAAACAATTATTCAGCAATTCAAAAAAGACAAAAAGATGAATTAGGACCAGTGGATTGAATAAAAATGATTCATCGCTCATATTTTATGAGAACGATGAAACTTTGCCTTTTTGTGGTGTTTTATTGCCGGCCACGTGGTCGCGTGCGCACTAGTGGTGCGTGGACAGCATGGAATATCATAGTATATCTATACTAATATTATAAAGCTGAAGAGTTTGTTTGTTATCTCAGGAACTACTAGTCCGATTGGAAAAAATCTTTCAGTGTTAGATAGGCCATTTATCGAGGAAGGCTATAAAGCTATATAACATCACGCTAAGACCAATACAAGCGGAGCACCAATAAAGAATGTTTCAAATCAAAATCACCAATATAGAATGTTTTTTCCCTTTTGAGAGCTTCCGCTGCGTGCGCTGCAGAAACGATCATTTAAAAGATCTAAAACAAAAGTCCACGACAGCATATGTCTATATATTAAGGTTGGCTCACTATAACGTTTTTGATGCTGACCAAATTTGTTCTAAAATAAAGCATTATTTGTGAACTATTCCACGCGGACGATGTCGCGGGTAAAAGCTATACTATATAAACTGTCAGCAGGTTTCTGCTGTAGTCGAAGAAAGCTCTTTGTACCTTTCACACAAGCAATATAATTTGGATTGTAGTCTGTATTCCAAGTCTATGTCACAACGTCAAGTGTTCACGACCACCGGCTCATGTTCTACGGTAAATACGGGCGTCTCCTTGTTAACAAATAGATAATTAAACTACTACGTATCAGATAGTAGAAGTACGTGTTACGGTAAAATTTAATTTATATTATATTGAACAAATTAAAACTGAACATTTACAACACACATTTAATATGTAGCAGCAATAAAATCGTGAAAACATCGATAAGTATTATCGAGAATACATTCATTTTTACATCACTTCGAGGTCGCCGTCTGCATCCAAAAAGACAGCGTTTTTGTTTTCATTTATAATTCAAACATTAGATGAGGAGGTCTTTAAAAATTGGAAAGTCATATTGAAAATTGAAAATTCTTTATTGCACAAAAATATTGTAGAAAGGCGAACTTAACGCCATGCAGGCATTCTCTTCCAATTAACCCGCGTTGATGAAGTGAAAGATTCAAGAAGTACGTAGTTGTGATGAAGTTAATACATGGCGATAATTTAAAGAATTTTAGTAGAAATGAGTGAAAATAAACACTAGGTTATAATTACATTACTAAAATAAATACATAGATATACATACATACAAAATACATAGATAGGATAAACATATTAAATAAAATAAATTATATAAACCACAACATACTGCACAACAATCAAGCAATCTGTGTTTTGAAAAAGAGATCATGTGCTTTCGCTTTCAAAATATCAAATGAACGTGCATATTTTTACTGGGATTTTTATGGCTCCTGCTTCTAATCCTGCTAATGTTTAATATTTGCGGTAGATCTGGGCAGGATCGTATTACCGAGCTGTTTGGTGTTACTTGGGTGCTATGACATATTATATTCAATGTGTTCCTATCTATCCTACATATGTCATCATCATCATTATCCTGCCCTTCTCCCAGTCACCTGGGGTCGGTGCAACATGTTTTCTTCTTCCATACTCTTCTATCATATACCATTTCTTCGCTCACTCCCTTCTTACCCATATCGTCTTTCACGCAATCCATCCATTTCTTCTTAAGTCTACCTCTTCCTCCATATCCTTCCACATTCATAGTTAACACTCTCTTACCAACCTCATTTTTATTTCGTCTCATCACATGTCCATACCATCCCAAACGCGTACTTCTCAGCTTCTCTGTCACAGGTGCCACTTTCAGACTTCCTCTCACATATTCATGCCATATTCCATATCATCTATCCATTCTCGTTACTCCACACATCCATCGCAACATTCGCATCTCTGCTGCATGCAATCGCCTATGCCGCCTGTGCCTATCCCACATCTGTATGTCTGCGAATAACTAGTTAGTGTAGTATTTCTGGATGCGCAAGCAACACAGGCAGCATGCTGGTAGCTCGCGAGACAGAACCCAGTTTCAAACCAGCGAGCTCTTCACCGACCGACTTATCTATTATTCAGGAATATTATTGATGACATTAGTATATCATATGGCGTACTGCTTCGCATTACTCCAGTGTCAGATAACGGGAATATGCTTTGAGATTTATGGTACGTACTGTTGATTTTATGAATATGCATGTTCTGTGTTACCGGATGTAAAAAAAAGTAGTATTCTCCCGGATATAGGGTGCCATGAACCCCTTAGAGACTTGCCGCGTACACCAATTCTGTTTAGTTGTGTCACGAAGCAAGCCTGTTATTGAAAGTTTTATTTTATTGCATAGCTGTGCTTAGCGGAGTCTGTGGGTATCATGAATTTGATTGACGCATCTTTCTTCAAACATGAGGTAGAAATCAAGATTATTTTGTTTAACAGCTTTATAGAGGTTCAACATAACCATTTGCGGCAGAAAAATGCGTTACACTAGTAGTAATTACGATAATAATATAGATGTGTATACGCATTTGTATGTAATTATTGTTATGTAACCTTGAAAGTTGTTCGTAAGTACGAGTTGATTTTAGTATTAAGTTTTTTACCCGCCTTCAGAATTTTATCACGACAAAATCGCAGATTTAAAAACACCGAAGAACAAAAAAAAAACAACTTGAGCACTTTCCTGAATTGTATGTATATTTTTTTTGTAAATCTGGTAACACTCCGCCGCTATGAAGCGACCACTCCACATCGTCTACTTTCCGTCCATCTTTGACTTTTCTATTCATTATTTATTAAAATTCGACTTTTATTACGTATTTTGTTGAATCATTAATCATTCTATTTTAATGTGTTCCTCAAAACGTAATAAAATCACATATTTAATATAAAAAAGCAGTCGTGAGTTAATACTTGTATTATAAATTATAACACGACACATAATATCTTGTAGTTATATTTTTTTATTACCCCGTCGACAAGTGTGTTGTTAAAGCCGAGCACACATGCCATAAAGATTGTCAATATTTTGCTATTATATATACCTATGGTAAATTATTTTCACGTTATCAGAGCAAAGAATATGCTCTTCTAAGAGAGAGTATATTTTGGTAGCTTAATTTCAACACGCGAAGAGGAGTTCCTCTCTCCTCCTCATAAGACCTGCATACCGAATCACCTGCAAGTCCCTGCATATGGATGTGCCTTCACGACGTACAGGTATCACCACCCTTGTGCTGCCTCAAATCAGTCATAACTTGCAGTATAAAGGGTGGAATATATACCGGTTATGTCTCAAGATGCGTGACGTTTAAGATAAGATTAAAATGGCCTCTGGTGATCACTTAATACTTGATGAGAGCCTGTACATCTACAGCTATCGCGTACCGATCCTACCCTGACAGTTCCAATACCCTAATTGAACCAGGAGTAATATTAATACGACTTTATTAGAACAATTTACAGAAATGCTTTCAGTCACGTAATTCAAACAAGTGACGTTGATAGGAGAGCTCATTTGATCATAAGCCGCACCTCATATTCTGAAAGAAATCACGATCATTGTGCGAGAGCCTGCGGAATTTAATTTTGCGAATCAATGGGCTCTGATCTTTGGTGGATGTAAGCGAGTTTATGTCTTATCTTCAGGCTTGTAAAGCTGAGAACTGTCTGCAGGAATAGCGTCAGGTTGATAAAACGAGGTCGGAAGAATTCTTAGGTGGATTTTTGCTTCTGAAATGAAGTTCTAAGGAAGTATGAACTTTATTGTCTTTATGGATACTTATTACGTTTACTGTTTACCAAAAAGTGTATTTTGGGGATCAATGTAACACTGCCGCATGATACCGCAGGATTCTCCGACACCTACCTAAAGTTAGGAGGCAGGTTGGAGAGACAACATAACATCTTAAGGCCGTAGAATTTAGCGGTAGGACACTTGGTGAGCTCCCGAAGATCCGTCACACCGCTTTAATTATTTCTTGCAAAGCGATCATGCGCTCTGATTCGAAGAAATTATGTTTTGATATCTTTTCTCAACGACAGTACGATTTTCATGGTAAAAACTCGAACTGGTTCATAGCACTTAATACTGGGTGGGTGCCTTAGAGTAATTACCCTCTCGGGGATACAACGTCCATAGCCAATGTGTGAGATATGAGACAGATAATATTTTACACCCTCGAATCTCTACAATCCCGCTTTTGCAGGTTAGCCGTCGGAGCTCCGTGGTTCGTGAGGAACGTTGACCTACACGACGACCTGGGCCTCGAATCTATCCAGAAATACATGAAGTCAGCGTCGGAACGGTACTTCGATAAGGCTATGCGTCATGATAATCGCCTTATCGTTGCCGCCGCTGACTACTCTCCGAATCCTGATCACGCAGGAGCCAGTCATCGTCGACGCCCTAGACACGTCCTTACGGATCCATCAGATCCAATAACCTTTGCATTAGACGCCTTCAGCTCTAATACTAGGAGCAGGCTTAGGGACCCCGGTAACCGTATTCCTCGAACTCGACAAAGAGTTCGCCGTGCAACCTAACCCATGAATCAGCTCGGTGAGTTTCTCGCCGGATCTTCTCAGCGGGTCGCGATTCCGATCCGGTAGTAGATTCATTGGCGAAGCAGCTGCTCTTGAGCTGTTAGGTCTCCTTCGGAGTCGCTCGGGTAGCTGTTAGCAAATCCCACCCCTTCTGGCTGAGCCTTTGCTCGCCCACCTGTCCTGGTGAAACTGAAAAGGCCTCCGGGCCACCAGTAATACTTCAATCATAAAAAAAAGATAATATTTTTTCATAAATTTTGGTAACGGGTCGCACGGGTAGCAAGATTAAACAGTTTAGGAACAGTTGTTCTACTCCCAAGAACAAATAAAAGGTACAGCCAAATCAGCTAACACATTCGCAGAATCGTAACTGAATAGAACCACATAAACAAATGAATGAATGGCGATCGGTTGGCTTGATCAATACGGACCTTTTACAATATTGGTTTACAAATACAAGCCTTTTTGTCACCTTATTATCGGGCTTTTTCAATGGCCAGCAGCACCTTTTTCCTCAATTGGGCCCATTACTTGAAGAGACTGGCTATTTACTGTTTCATGGCAACCCCGTTAGGATAAAATATAAGGGAAAGAAAGTCTCTGACTTCAGTGTATGTGGGTAAATTGTAAATTTGATTCATATTTTGTTCCAGCTATTATTACTTTGTCAAAATTAAGAAGCCAATGTAAATTTTAAACATTGATATTGTCTAATCTTTAAATTGAAAATGAACTCTGAAGATCTTTAAGGAATGCTTTACAAATTTAAACACCACAATTGTAAAATAAATGTAACATAAAAGCCACGGAACAGCAAATTTGGCATCTCAAATTTTTCTATTTTGCCACAATATTTGTCTCGCATAGACTACACAAATAGGAATCGTTCTAGCCAAAGCTGGAAAGGCATGGCAGAAAGCACGCAGGCATTCAAATAAACCGGTGTATATATTAAACTTAAATAAAATTAAATAAATATTCACTAACAATCACGCCACGTTAACTGGTCCCGTGATAAGTTCGTAAAGAACTTGTGTTACAGGTACCAGATAACGGATATAAATGTAAGATTTTTATTATACGCATACATATATTTAATATACATCCATAACCCTGGAAAAGACATTTATATTTATCATACAAATATCTTCCCTTGGCGGGATTCGAACCCGCGACCCCCTTGTGTAGTGACCATGTCACTTACCACTACACTTGTATCGATTCTAACACAAATATGAGTTTTTCAAAGCAGATTAAATAAGAAGCGGATGCAAAAGTTTTAGTTCATATATGTATAACCGAAAGGCACCAACCAAATTGTACTAGATTGAATAATACTAACAAAATTCCTCATAATACCTTTGTTCTGATTTCTATAAATAACCATATTATTTGATGAAAATTATTGGTCGGAACAAGTTTCTGAGCAGAACACAACTACAAGCTTCGCTGGCTGATGTGTGTCCAAATTAAATAGACACGGAACCTCGTGTCATTAGTTGTCAAACAGCTCTAAGGTCTCATCGTAAAATTGTAATTACTAGTGGTCGCCCGGTAGTCGAAATTCGACTATAATTAACTGAAATTATAAGTTTGTACACTATTATCATTGTATTTTCAATGCCAAGACTAAACTATAGAAAAATATTAATAAAGACAAACAATGTTTAATCTATTCTCAATTTGACAACAAAAACAAAAGTTTGACAATAAATAAATGGTATGCATGCGTGTGTGTGTCAAATACATGGTAGTGTGTGTAATGTTTTTTTTATTGATTTAATGTATGTTTAGGCATAATTAAAAAAAAATTAGCATTCTGCCCTCCTTCTCTATATTTTCTATAAGTGTGGAAAATTTCATAGTCCTCCGTCCGCGCAATTTTTGTAAAAAGGGATACAAAGTTTTTGCTTCACGTATTTATATATAGATGGCGAGTGTGTTTTTTTAGATTTTATCCTGATGTTTGTTTTAAAATTCGTTGTCAAAAATAGATTTACTCCCTGGCCAACGCAGCTCTTGTGCTGTTTCTTCACATACTCCAGTTGGTAGGGCTCCGGAAACATTCTAGAATTAAGATTTGCTTAGCAGTCTTAAGATTTTATCACCGCTATATTAGGCCGGAATTGCAGAGCAAAGCACAGCCTGGGCGGACCTCAAAGATAGTAAGTACAGAATATAGATTGTTTAGTAAAAGAAAACGAAATTAATTTTATGTAAACAAAATACTGGGCGGCCTACAAAAAATCTAATAGCCTTTACGTAAATTGGCAATTTATAATTTACTATTTTAAGATTAATTAATTTTATTTTAATTGAATTACAGAATAACAAAAAATTATTAACTAATACATTGAACTAGTAAAAATTACTTCCTCTGCTTACCACATCACCGTAATACTCTGTAAATAATCTGTCATAAAAATAAACGACGAACACTTTCCACTCCACTCTTCATGCTTATACATAAAGGTGTCAACATAAATTGGTCACAATTCACGCCCTGATATACGAAAGGTTTTTATTAAATATACGTTCAAATTGATTTATTGCAGTCTCGCCCCCATATTGGTCTTCCCTACCTCCTATATTGCTTTACAAATATGGTATAAAAAGTTTGGTATATTTCTTACACTTTTATTACGTTTCTGATGTTTTTAAGGCCATTTAAATATTTGACCCCACTGCAGTGTGCTTCCTACTTACGTACGGAGTCCAATAACACAGCATTTATATCAACAAAATGTGTGCTGTGTGGTATTTTTCTGTCATAATAGTTATCATTAATCCTAATTTTGACCATTCCTATTATGATTATCTTTTCTGCTTTCGAAGACTTGAATTAATTCATTTGATATTTGATCTTTTAGTTAACTGATCAAATCAGATTGGATCTAAGTGAATTTAATTTTAATGAAATGTACAGAAGCAGCCCTTTTAATGACTTTTACTGGTGGACCTCATGTGAGTCCGCACGGGTAGGTACCACGACCCCGCTTATTTCTGCCGTGAAGCAGTAATGCGTTTCGGTTTGAAGGGTGGGGCAGCCGTTGTAACTATACTGAGACCTTAGAACTTATATCTCAAGGTGGGTGGCGCATTTACGTTGTTAATGTTTATGGGTTCCAGTGACCACCTATCACCAGGTGGGCTGTGAGCTCGTCCACCCATCTAAGCAATAAAAAAATAAAATAAAAACACATTTGTATTCTGTTACTTGCTCACATATTTACTAAGACACTTTGAATTGACTAATTTCACATTGGACAAGAAACTTGAAAACGGGTTAGTATTGGATGGAAGCGCAAGAAAAAAGTAGAAAAGAACACACTTCTTAGTTCTTTGGAGGTATAACGACATAGGGAATATTTTTCACCGAGCAGGTGATATTGCTCGGTAGACCGACGGTCCGCATGTTGTTGTTTGGCTCTTTTATACATATATATTATTATGCAAGCTTATCTTGAAAATGTCGTGGGCTAAATTCAGACCTCTGTCAAACATCTTGTGCAGTATGATGGCTACCGCCACAGTTCGCTTCAAAGTTTTTTTTTATTATATACTTCTTTTTATATAACGTCTTAATTCTTAAGTCTGGCATTGAGCTTGACGTAAAAATTTACTATACAATTGTAGTACATTAAAAATATCTTGCGAAATTCCCCCACGTTGATAATAAGTCATTTTAGGCAAGTATATTTTTTAAATTTCTCGTCTGCAAATGAGGAGAATATGGTTTCTTTTTGAATTAGTTATGACAAATTGAACCTTCATAAAATTAAAAGCACCACGATTAAGGGAAAATGTTCTTGAGTATTTTCTTATGTCACACATAAGATACAGTCCTCTACTGAGTGCACTTCTCACCTACCACCGGCATCGTAACGTGAATCTATCACAATCTCAATTGACCAGAGTTGTATTGAAGAATAGGTAGAGTGATTAGTTCGAGAAGGCCCGACTTTTTTTTTATGATTGAGGGATTACTAGCGTCCCGGAGGCCTTTCCAGTTTCACCTGGACGGGTGGGGGAGCAAGGGCTCAGCCAGGAGGGGTGGGATTTGCTAACAGCTGCCCGAGCGCCTCCGAAGGAGACCTAACAACTCAAGAGTAGCTGCCCCGCGAATGAATATACTACCGAATCGGAATCGCGACCCGCTGACAAGATCCAGCGAGAAACTCAGCGGGGTGATGTTTAGGTTAGGTTACCGGGGTCCTTAAGTCTACTACTAGTGTTAAAGCTGAAGGCGTCTAATGCAAGGGTTATTAGATCTGATGGATCCGTAAGGACGTGTAAGAAGCCCGACTTGTTTACCGATATGTTCTCAATCATAGAATACAATAGAAATAATAAAATCTATACTTATTGTGCTAGACAAAGTTTAAATATTTAAGTCAACGGCCTTTTTTATTTTATTTTATTGCCCTTATAGGCAGACGAGCATATAACCCACCTGATGGTGAGTGGTTACAGTCGCCCATGGACGTCAACAATATCAGGGAAGGAACCAAGCCGCTTCCTACCGTTAAGTACTCCACTCCACTTCACATGCCTCCGATTTGTTATGGTATTCATGTGTAATATTGTTATCTTATTTAGATTAAAAATTCAAAGATCTTCGTACCTAAATAACGAATCTTACGTACACGGCCTTTCAAATATACTTTGAGAGTAATTTATGAAACTCGTGTTTCATACCAGGAAATTTGAATATACTCCTTGAGACTACGGGTGAGGACAGGGCAGAAATCAGATTTGTTTAAGTTGATATGAATAAAGAAGGATAACTCTTTTTAACTAAGAATGGTGAAGTGACATTTGATCTAGCTTGTCGACTGCTACTCAGAAAACATTTTGATTTTGACCTCTTGTTTCTCCTTCGACGGTTTGGGCGGGTGGGTTTGTGTTTAGTCTCTAATCACTAGAACAATCTGAAATCCTAAAATTCCTAGTTTTTGCAATAAAAGTAAAACCCGCAAAATAATAATCGGCGTAATTAATGGTGGTAGGACCTCTTGTGAGTCCGCGCGGGTAGGTACCACCACCACCCTGCCTATTTCTGCCGTGAAGCAGTAATGCGTTTCGGTTTGAAGGGTGGGGTAACCGTTGTAACTATACTTGAGACCTTAGAACTTGTGTCTCAAGGCGGGTGCCGCATTTATTTGGCAGATGTCTCTGGGCTCCAGTAACCGTGGCTGTGGGCTCGTCCATCCATGTGGGCAATAAAAAACAATATGTTTTCTTTTTCCTGTGAAGTCAGGGCTTTCATAGTTCTCTGTGAAGGACGTTAATGTCTTAACACTTGTCTCCCAGTGCTATATAATTAAATAAATCTCTAGTTTGTTGATCTATCATCATTCCACAATTCTTTGTTGTTCATTGACGTATTGATTCAGTACATTCGAAAGCAGCCTAGATCCAGCTCTGCAACTCTGCCCGTAGGAAGGAAGGGATCCATCAATATCCGCTAATGTATTACCGAAGGCAACAAGTTGAAAGCTCTGTGAAAAGTTGTATGAATTATTGATACATCACTTACTTATCTTCAACTTAAAAAGGTACGTACCTGAAAAAGAAGATTTCTTATTAAAATCAGCAAGTTATTTGTTGTTACATTTTGTTGGAAATTGATTCTAAAAACTAGGTATGTGCACTTAATTTTAATGAATTGTTTGAAAACTACCCGTTGTTAGTAATCACTACATGGTATAAAACAAAGTCGCTTTCTCTGTCCCTATATCTGTCCCTATGTATGCTTAAATCTTTAAAACTACGCAACGGATTTTGATTCGTTTTTTTTAATAGATAGAGTGATTGAAGAGGAAGGTTTATATGTATAATAACATCCATTAAATAGTGGAGAAATCAATAATAAATTACAGTTTCCGAAGCGAAGTGAGGGCGGTTGTATATATTTTATTTGTTACCTATTAACACCTGTATACACTTACATATCCAGGTAACGCGAATCTACTTATACAGTTTCGATACACACTCCAATTTAACATAGGTACTATATTATCAAAATATTACAGTAAATACAAGAATCATATAATTTTTTTTTTTAAATAATTTATATGAATCTATATCTGACTGGTTGAGCTATATATCAGATAGAAGAGCGATACGGAGAGAGTAATATGTTTAATTTGGGTGACTTTTCAACATGTCAACCCATTAAGCGCCCACTGCTGTACGTACATACATATATTACAATAATGTAGTAGATAATATCGGTTCATATTAAAAAGGATAATAATAAAAGTCTAATAGAATGTCCTCAATTGACTGACACTATCTATACTGATATTATAAAGCTGAAGAGTTTGTTTGTTTGTTTGAACGCGCTAATCTCAGGAGCTACTGGTCCGATTTGAAAAATACTTTCAGTGTTAGATAGCCCATATATCGAGGAAGGCTATAGGCTATATAACATCACGGTAAGACCAATACACACGGAGCACCGATAAAGAATGTTTCAAAATCGTTTTTTTTTCTTTCTACGTAAATGAAGTCGCAGGTAAAATTTGCGTTATGCCAAAGTAACTATTCCACGCGGACAAAGTCACGGGCAAAAGCTAGTAACTAAATATTATCCTGGCCTATTTCACAAAGTCGGTTGTCTTCCTTGCACGGTTTTATGCTAATAAAAATACTACTAATGAGTAATAAGAATAATACTAATAGATATAGTAGAACAATACTAATAAAAATATTGAAAAATTCACTGATCGCCAAATTTTAATGTCATGTCAAGGCTATCGGCTCCACTACAAGCTTTCTTTTTCAGAAATGATTACATTTCTATGTGTGTTACGTGAAGCTTAATCTCATACATTACATATTCATCTAGAATACTCGCATAAGCTCACCTGTTTTTATGAAAGTGCATAGCAAACATATAAACAGAGTGAGTACTGTCTTTTAAGTTTAAATCCTTAGTCTTAAGCTGGATGAGGCCACGAAATGTGATTTTATCATTTCGATTGTTATGGATGGAGGATCCTCTTCTAGAGTGCGGGGTGCAGAATGCGTATTTCTCAACACCTGTTATGGACGCTACTGATACACCTTAGACCGTTACCAGACCTCTCACCGGTCATCGTCCTCGTCGAACCCGTCGCTTGCGACGAAGGGCTCGACGAGTAAATTAACCCTCAGACACAGCCTACTGAGTTTCTCGCCGGATCTTCTTAGTGGGTCGCGTTTCCGATCCGGTGGTAGATTCTGCGAAGCACGGCTCTTGCTACGGTTCGCGTTAGCAACGTCATCAGGTTTGAGCCCCGTGAGCTCACCTACTAGTTAAGGCGACGCTGATATAGCCTCTCAAGGCTCTCAGCTTAGGTAGGAAAAAAAAACAGACCTCTCAAATATCGCCACGTCAAACTGTTGCCATTCACCTCGAGAAAAAGGGTCGAAAACTCAATTGCATAGTGGTAGCGGCTGTCCCTTGAACCGGAGAACATATCTGTCTGTGGATGGTGTTTCGGCAAATGGAGACAAATATCGAGCTTTGAAAATGCAATATTTAGACAAGGCGTTGATATTTGTTAGGGTTTGAAGTACAATGTCTTTTGCAAATTTGCTTACTTAAATTTATATATGTATTTGTTTACGCCGCCGGCGTTGTGGCCCCTTTCCCAATAAAGGAGTGTTCATAAATATTTCAGTAAGGCGCAGCATTCACGAAACTAAGTGAAACCGCGTGTGTTGACGTCAAATTTGTTTTCAAATTATTTATACGGCCCACGGAGTTGAACACGTTACGTTATTCCCCCGAAAAATAAGGTAACATCGAAAATTCTTTGCGAAACAATCTGTTTTACGAACTGATTAGATTTTGGTTGGTTTTTGTTGTGAAGAATTTTAACGTTTTCATGTTATGAGTTTTCTAATTTCTATCGACTTGACTGCACTGCTGATCAATGATTATATAGGCTATCTATGATCTATCATGCATTGCTCTTGATCAAGCCATAGGTTTGAGTTTAAGAATGTACAACATGTTTTTTGTTTTTTTTAAAGTGTTATGTAGGGAGGTTTCTGACTCTCACTAAGCGACTAACCATTAAGTGTGGAGAATCTTTTACTAATCAAATTGTAATAATAATCTATTTTATATTAAGCTTATAATCAGAAGAGACGGTTTAAATCATGTATACTGGTTGCGGAGCGTAAATAAGAAAAGTTTGGCTTCACCGATCCCATTTTTACTGATAATAATTTCTGCCTTGAAACCTTTAAGTTTATATCTCGAGGTGTGTCGGCAATATCCAGCTCGTGTGGGCTCTGATAGCTGCTTAACGTGATACTTTACAACAGGGAATCATATTTTTTATTGCTTTATGTGACGTTAAGTAGTCTCTGAAGCCCACGGACACTTGGAAACTAAACGCCACTTACCTTTAGATAAAGATGATATAATGTGTAGTACTAGTAAATTTTTTTTGTGTATCAGCTATATTACTCTACACGAGAAAACGTGTTACTTTGGGGAAATACGAGTACCTGATCATGATCAGAATAAGCCGCACCATCGGTTACTACGTAAATTTATAAACATTACGGGTTTCGTTTTCCTAACACGGATTACAATTTTATATCGGACGAAATTTGTTAGCAAAAAACATTCTAATTCCGCCCAAACGGACAAATATACCGAGGTCTTTTATCAAGCGACGTTAACCCCCCAGCAGCGGAAACCGCGAAAGAGCAACGAATCCACCGAACGAACCGCCCGCAGCATTCTCAGGGTTGGGGTGGGGCAACGAAGCCAGCGATTTGTGTCCTTTAAATATTTTGCTTTGTCAGACAGACTCCAGTTTTTACAGTAACAATCAAGTACTGTTTTCATTTGAGAGCTCGAAGTAACAAGGGCTGTTTTATCTTTCAAATCGAGTCATGCCTGTTTCGCTACAGAAATAGGCAGGTCACTTACAGCCTCGCTCAGGAATTACGCTTCATCAAATTCACGTATTTTAATTACACAACGTAGTATGTTCATCATGAAAACATTGAAAGGGGGAGATGCAGAACTTGGTTGAATCCAAGGCCTCTTTTTTTCCTACCTAAGCTGATAGACTTGAGAGGCTATTTCAGCGTAACCTTAACTAGTAGGTGAGCTCACGGGGCTCAAACCGGAGTGATGCTAACACTGCTCCTAGCAGAGCAGTACTTCGCAGAATCTACCACCGGATCGGAAACGCGACCCACTGAGAAGATCCGGCGAGAAACTCAATGGGCTGAGGCCTTTTAGTGTTACGGATTCTCATCGTATGCAGGATTGGGAATCGCCGAGGCGACCAGATGACGAATAACTACACTCTGGGACTCACATTAGTTCTAAGCCCATGATCTGTAAGCGGAGTAAAATGTCCGTTCGGAACAAGGTGACACTTTACAAAACTTGCATAAGGCTATGCGTCATGATAATCGCCTTATCGTTGCCGCCGCTGATTTTTTTTAATTTTTTTTTTTTTTTTATTGCTTAGATGGATGGACGAGCTCACAGGCCACCTGGTGTTAAGTGGTTACTGGAGCCCATAGACATCTACAACGTAAATGCGCCACCCACCTCGAGATATAAGTTCTAAGACATCTCAGTATAGTTACAACGGCTACCCCACCCTTCGAACCGAAACGCATTACTGCTTCACGGCGGAAATAGGCGGGGTGGTGGTACCTACCCGTGCGGACTCCCAAGAGGTCCTACCACCAGTGATTACGCAAATTATAATTTTGCGGGTTTGATTTTTATTACACGATGTTATTCCTTCACCGTGGAAGTCAATCGTGAACATTTGTTGAGTACGTATTTCATTAGAAAAATTGGTACCCGCCTGCGGGATTCGAACACCGGTGCATCGCTACATATACGAATGCACCGGACGTCTTATCCTTTAAGCCACAACGACTTCAAATCCCCGAATCCTGATCACGCAGGAGCAAGTCACCGTCGTCGCCCTAGACACGTCCTTACGGATCCATCAGATCCAATAACTTTTGCATTAGATACCTTTAGCTCTAACACTAGGAGCAGGCTGAGAAACCCCGGTAACCGTACTCGTCGAACTCTACAAAGAGGTCGACGTGCAACCTAACCCATGCATCAGCCGGATCTTCTCAGCGGGTCGCGATTCCGATCCGGTAGTATATTCATTCGCGAAGCGATTGCTCTTGAGTTGTTAGGTCTCCTTCGGAGGCGCTCGGGCAGTTGTTAGCAAATCCCACCCCTTCTGGCTGAGCCTTTGCTCGCCCACCTGTCCTGGTGAAGCTGGAAAGGTCTCCGGGCCACCAGTAATCTTTCTATAATAAAAAAAAAAAATTGTTCTAAGACAGCGAGGTATTCCATCTCGGTGGGCTTTAGATATCCCTTCGATCCAGAGGACGCGAAGAAAAGCAACGACAATGTAAATGTCAATAGCGTCTTTGGCACCAGACAAACTCAATTCGTTTGCTTCTACCGCAAAACTGTCATGTATTCCAAATTTATCGAATATTCATGTTTCATTATATTTTAGAACGTGACCTCATGTCTCAAGCAGCCAGCAGTAGTCATGTTGCGCTGTCTATGGACCACAGCACCACATAATTCAAGTCTTCGAAAAATATCACTGCTTTTCGAGTTGTGATGTTTGCAAAAATCGCATTTTGTAGAGTGCCTATAGATTACCAAGAGTACTTCGTCTGCTACATCTACTGAAGTATGCTGATACGTCTGCGGCACTTCAGACTCGGTCTCGACGAGCGATTTGAATGTAGGTTAAGAGGCTGCTTTTAAAATACTTCATGTTTCTTAAGTATGTAAACCCTTTAAAAGGGGTTTGTTCCAAATTTGTCTGCAATTATTGAATACAGGATCATTTTAGAGCATTAATAATTTCGTATTCATTTCAATTGATGCTTAACTAGACATTTGTATTGCTGGAGACTACAAAGTTAGAGTTTTGAAATCATGTTACGACCAATAAAAATCAATTTTGAATGTGCCTATAATGTAGCTTATTCTAATATATTCTAATAATATGACGTCTAGTAGTCCGTAATTCTGCTGGCCTCTACGTAATTTTAATTTTGCCGTAATATTTGCCGAAAAAATGCCAATCATGAAAGCCATAAAAGTATTGCCAAAGAAAATATTGTCTCAACTAATATTCGATCGTAAACTTCTGTTTGTCTGTCACATTATTTATGTTGTTAATTATGATGGTCGGGTTCGGGACTCAACTTTTGTACCGATGGATAAACAGAACCGCGCCGAGGGAATTTACTTGCCTATTATGTATTTGTAGTCAATGTTTATCTTAGCGCATGTTGGGATTGTTGCCCTGGTAAAAATAGCAGATTCGTCGCTGTCAAACCAAAATCCACTATGTGCAAAAACTCTATTTTGAATTAACGAGTAAAAACATTTTTCGTATAAAATTTTATATGAAGGTGAATTTTTAAGAACTATATCAAATGAAAGCTATAGATAAATATTAACGCTATAGACACATAACAGTTTTTTTATACGGTAGATAGGACTGTGAACTATACGAAAAGATAAAAAAGTAAAAATCTCAAAAAGTGCACATAGCAGATTTTGGTTCGACAACGACGATATATTAATATTAAGATAAATAATATTGCAGTACCTATAATCCGCATGATTCTTTAACATATTGGCGAGTCCGTACTGTCGCCCGTGGACATCAAGGCATGATCGATAGCTGCGTGTTCTAATTGAATGACTCGACGGCACAAAAAGAAAATACCAAACATTAAACTGGCATATGTAGTACATAAATACACAGAATACATTGATCTCGGCATTTTATGTGTGCTTCGAGCCGATATTACAGTATAATGCCAAATCCAAGTCTAATATGGCTGGTGTTCAGTTTTATTGAGTACGTGGATATCGTACCAAGACCACAGTGTAAAATTATTTCAGTCAGTCAGTATACCATTTATAAATATTGTTTTTTTTTTTTCGATTTTTGCGAGTCGTAGATTCCTTAAAAAGTACTTGTACAGTTTTATTTCGCCTCTTTTTAATATCATCAATTATTTCTAACGTTTTGAATTCTTTACAGTCCTCAGTTAATCTCGGATGAATATTTCTAGATTATTTATAAATGAAAGAAATTTGTTATGGAACTAAATAAATACTTAAATAATATTTAAATCTAATTCATTTTCATCAAAGCTAACTAAAACAGAATAATTTAAATACAGAGAGCGATGAATAAAACATTGGTCACAAGAGAAATATTTGAGTTTTCCTGTAATGATACAGAAAAATATTTAATCATTATAATATTAATTAATTAATATATTTATTTTCTCTCGTAATGCACCTCAAATTCATCGTTAAAATTAAAATTAATAACACTGGCGTGGAACAGACTTATTTTGTTTCCACAAACAAGTTATTGTTGTTCAGAGAGTCATAATGGTGAACGCTCGGTTATCAATCATGAGATCTGATATGCGATCCGGTCGCCATTAGCTAGTATTGGCGCCAGAGCAAGACGGGTACTACTGAATTGATACTTTAAAAAAAATCTAAAGCACTTACGCTTTCACAAGGCGAACAAAATTGTGAAGCCCTTTTACCGGTTGTGAGCATTAGTGAGCACGAATATTACAGGGCAATACTTATTAACATTTGCTGTCATTGCAATCGCTGACGTGTTTGTTGTATCGTAAATATTATTGATATACCTACAGATGTAAACGCTTTTTCTGTATATATTTTACCGGCTTCAAAAAGAGAAGGACGTCTATCAATTCGACTATGTTTTATGCGTGTTGATATTTCAAACCTTTTCCTAAGAGACTCGAAATATATAATTCTTTTTTTATTCATTTGAAAGCTGGGAATGTGTTCTCCTTTTCTCAGTTCATAAATTTTCATGACATGGGTAGGTCAGATTTTGATAAAAAAATTGAATATTAATACATATTTAATTAAATTCGATACTGTTGGTGTTCTGATTTTATTTTGTTGAAGTCAGTCTATTATGTATATAAAATATTATAAAATATACTAGGATATAAAATCATAGAGCTATACTAATCATTTATGTATTTATAATAAATTTTAATAATAGCATAAATACTATAGTAATATTCTGATTATAGTTTCTTTATCGCCTCTCTCATAACAGTTTTAGCAGTGGTTAGCTGGAAGAAAGCTTTTTAATGGATTTATCTCATCTTTTTACACGTTGTTTGTAAATATGTATCTTTATTGGTATGGTAGAATTTATTTTGACATTTAATAAGAGCGTTCAATAACATCTAAATTGAAATAAATTTTGAATAACATCCGGAGGTGGGTGTTGGAATTAACCATGCAGTATCTTTGCGTTATGGTAGCCCCTTGACACCAGATGGCCCCTGTAGCTTCAATTATCTCCACAACAATAATAGCCTACTGAGTTTCTCGCCGGATCTTCTCAGTGGGTCGCGACTTCAATCCTTTGGTAGACTCTGCGAAGTACTGGTCTTGCTAGGACTAGTATTAGGAAATTCTCTCAGGTTGAGCCCGTGAGCTTACCAACAAAAAAAGTAAAAAAAAATGTCCATTCAATATCGTAGCCCTAATCAACAGAAGCAACTACATACCAGTTACTACATTCATAAAAAATATTTTGATAACCATACTGGTATAAATATGCACTGTATATAGGTTACAAAAAACAATTCCTATTCCACGAGGCATCCGACATTTGAAGGCTTAAGACCTAAGAGATCTAGATTCTAGGTCACATCAAGTTTAGGAATCTTGAAGTGATTGTTAATGATCCGAATATAGAATGGATATGGGCAGCGGGTACGATATTATCTTATTGATAGTAAGTTTTATTGGAGGTCACTTTATACTAATAACTTTTCAATAAATGATGTATTTTATCAAAGGTATGGCTGGGCGCATGAGACACCTCAACCAATGCTTTCCGCCTTCTGGATCCTGGATGTGTGAGTTTTATCTGTACATATATTTAGAAAAGAGCAAGCTGTGAGCTTCATCGCAAATCTTGTTAGTGGTGAGACAGAATTTTGAATCACTTATAATGTCCAGATGATTTGAGATCTCTAAAGGCGTACTTAAATAAATACCTTTTTTATTATCATTTGATTTCTTTGAGGGAGAAACAGGCCGGATGGTGGTGCATACCCATGATGGCTCACAGTTACAATATAGTTTAATTTTTATTAACTACAAGATGTTATTCCTTTATCGTGGAATTTTTTTGTGAACACATGTATCCGCCAGACAACTCCAACAAGACGTAGCCGCATTATTCGAAGGAAATCGGCAACCGTCGCCTCACAGACTTAAATCAAGTCTGCATCAACGTGTCTAAGT
Organism: Bombyx mori; assembly: GCF_030269925.1. Lineage (NCBI taxonomy): Eukaryota > Metazoa > Arthropoda > Insecta > Lepidoptera > Bombycidae > Bombyx > Bombyx mori. Next base: position 10,787,078 of record NC_085133.1, read on the forward strand.
AAACCACAAATTTCCTGTAACCACATACCTTAATTTAACCACATAATGTAACTTTATTCCGAAAACATTGGCTTTCACGTTGAAAAGTGAAAAACTATTCAAGGGAAAGTCACACGCAAAAATCGAGTGAAACTGTCAAACAAACTACAAAGCTAAAACCTAAACAATACAAATATATAATTTTAAAATCTCAAAACAACCGAAATACACATCCATAAAACAGATTTTGACAAATTTTATGGGCGATCCAATATCCTGGGGCCTTCGGAGACCATGAATAAAGATCCAGCCAATATCTCACTTTGCAAGACATATTACTTATGGGGCGGACTGTAAATCTAGTCTTTAACGACCTCAACAGCGTATACAATAACCAACTTTATTTCCGAAGACACAAGGTTTATAGTAAACAACATTGAGTCAGCTAAATTGGGATCTGTTTAAATTACTGCAAAAATATTCACAGATTTGAGCTATAGAAAATTTTTAATGCGCGGTTTTGATACTGCGGTAACTTTTAACTTTAATTTATTATACACCATCAAATTACCAAGATTCTCCAAAAACTAAAAGTGGGTCATTGGTGGTACAGCAAATATAATAAGTTAACACAAAGTTGTCATGAAAAATGATGCTACATTTTGTGGAGGAGCCGTTTAAGCAACTGCTTGGCCAGATGACTTGAGTACTTGTCTGATATTGACATCTGTATCAAAATTCAGAGCTAATAGTACGTCTTGTCAGTCCGCACGGGTAGGTACCACCACCCTGCCTAATTCGGCCGTGAAGCAGTAATGCGTTTCGGTTTGAAGGGTGGGGCAGCCGTTGTAACTATACTAAGACCTAAGAACTTATATCTCAAGCAGGGTGGTGCATTTTACCTTGTAGATGTCTATGGGCTCCAGTAACCACTTAACACCAGGTGGGCCGTGAACTTGTCCACCAACATAAGCAATAAAAAAAATTGTTTTACAGCAGATACATCTGTATCGAATTAATTGCATTGCAATTAGAGTTTAACACAAAGAACACAAGATAAATAATAGACAGTCAAACAAGTTTAGACTATGATATTAACAGCAGACGTGTATCACGGAGCAATCAAAATGATTATTGACAGGGGCCCGTCCAGGCGAGCGTTAACCCCGGGCTAATTGTCGACAATATCTCGAAGGAAATGGTCCGAAAAATTACACACTATTGTACAGAAAGCCATTCCTAAGAACGGTTATTGCTGTCGATATTATGTCGTTACATGTCACTGATTTGAGGATAAGGTTTCGGTCGGTGGCTCGGTTTTATTTTAGATTTAGATTTTGTAAAGAATCATAGCGGATTCTAACTCGACATAGACGACGTTTTAAAGGACTATAAAGACTTCTTACTTGATAATAGTGTCTGGAGATATGGTATCCGATCCGATCTTACTCGTTGTGCTACTCATTACTCCTTCCCTATATTCCATTCATGATTGTAATTTAACATGGACCGGTATTTTAGCTCACGGGACAAATGCTAGGCATCCTAAATTAACACCAAAAATATAAATGTTACGTATCAGAGGTAAGGGCGTGGTTACGCCTGGAAGGAATCATTAATAGTGCATCAGCTGTACTTTAAGGTCACACATACAAGGATGGAAGCATGTTGTGTTAGGTAATTAGTGAAAGGAAGGCCTATTATAACCTGCGACCTCTGTCGAAAACTCCACACCCTACTGGCTACATTGCAATATCAACTTACTGATACGGACTTAGTATTATTATTATTTTTGGAACGAAGTTCCTTATCGCGCGTTGTGAAAGGGGGCTAGACGGAAAAAATTCTTACGAAAAGTTGTCACGACACTTTTTGCTGTAGTAAGCTATTGTAAGCTGTGCGGCGTCGCATGTTTCTCTGTCTGTCTGTCTGTCTGTCTCTCTCTCTGTCTCTCTCTCTCTCTCTTATATAACATTATATTTGTTGATAATAATATAATATATTATTACAACTTAAAAAAAATAAATATTACAATTCCTTCACTAATTAATCGAAAGGAACTTCGTTCCATCCGGGTGTCCCTTGACACCTCTCAAGTTTTTTTTAAATATTTTTTATTGCTTAGTTGGGTTGACGAGCTCATAGCCCACCTGGTATCAAGTGGTTAACCATACCCGTAGTTGCATACTTTAACCCCTATTATTTAAAAAACTTAATGCATGAGTAATTGATAAAGTATCCATCCATCGTAAGTATCCATCGTAAATCCAGTTCCGACTGAGTATGATGCTGATTGCTCGTAAGCCACCACCGCTGCTGTCCAGTGAGGCTGGTGGAAACGAGACGAACCAAGCTGCATAGTAAACGAGACCAATAGACGTTACGCTCTAGCGTGGCGCATTTACGTTGTAGATGTCTATGGGCTCCAGTAACCACTGAACACCAGGTGAACTGTGAGCTCGTCCACCCATCTAAGCAATAAAAATAAAATAAAAAAAAAGGTTATGAATTTCTTGCTAGGTCTTGGCTTTCACAGTATGTAACTGCTAAGAGCGCCTCAAAGCGAAACGACAATTAAAACATTCTGCAGATAAACGGTACATAACACAGAAACCAGTATTCACGAGACCGTCTGCGATTCTCACGAGGCGATTACGAAAACGTTTCGACGAGTTCAGAGGGTCACTGTCGCTTTCGTAAGCTTTAATTATGCACTTATGTTACAGTAAAACAACTTTTATGTGCCGAAGTAGAATTTGAATCGCAGAAGAGAGCTGCATCCCTGTCCGCAGGACGAGGTAGCAACAACACAATAGTCCGATCTCTAGTATCAAATTTGGTGACAGCATTCACATTTGTAATGTCTATAGGTGAAATTCGGTTACTACTTAATTACGAGTACGTTGTAGGCTTACCCGATTTATCTATATCTATCTATATAAAAATGAATTGCTGTTCGTTAGTCTCGCTAAAACTCGAGAACGGCTGGACCGATTTGGCTAATTTTGGTCTTGAATTACTTGTGGAAGTCCAGACAAGGTTTAAAAGGTAAATAAAAATAACAATTTTATTTTTCCTTTGATGTCCCCCGTCGGACGGATTCCTTTTCTTTGTTTTAAGTTTATTTTATACAAAAGTTTAGGTCTTTTACTTATCGATTGAGGCACTACGAAGTCTGCCGGGCCAGCTAGTATAAAATACATATTTATATGAAAGTAATTCCTAATTTAAAAATAGCATGATAATGAATATTCAAAGGGTGTATAATTTGTAAAATCTGTTACTCACTCCAACATAAATGTTTGCTCTCACTCTGCGAAACATCGTGCCACATGGCGTCGCATCGCGAGAGCATCGGTATCGCAGGATCCGACTGATGCATGACCACTCTGTCAAGAGTGTACGAATAGGAAGAAGAATAATTTCATTGTATATAATACTAGCGACCCGCCCTCGCTTCGCTTCGGAAACATTAAAACACACATGAAACCAAAAAAAAAAAAACAAAAAAAAAAAACAAAAGTAGCCTATGTTCATCAGGGACAATGTCGGCTTCTAATGGAAAAAGAATTTTTCAAATCGGTCCAGTAGTTTCGGAGCCTATTCGAAACAAACAAACAAACAAATCTTTCCTCTTTATAATATTAGTATAGATACACAATGTAAGTGTAATTTGTTACAAAAAGATGGCCGGAATTCCATTAAAAATTAATATCAATTCATGAGACTTCTTATCAATAATTAGAATATTTTAACGGTGTTAATAATCCCGAAAAACTTACGAAAAAAATTCTTTATCAATTACAGTCATCGCATCTTGTCATACTGTGCATTACCTATACATCGCAATGATCGTTTCAGATTTGTCTTAACACGCAATCGAATGCGAATGTTATCGAGTTATTATTCGATTGTAATGATGCATTACGAATCATTAAGACGCATTAGTAAAGGTTATCTTGATCCGAGAGATTGCGGCAGTACTTCTTTAGAATGTTCTAGTAATAGTTGAAGTTTGAAGGTGATTTAATAGTGGATGTTCTATTAATTTCATAATTTATGCTATAAATTATGCAATTCAATATTACCGGCCGTGAGGTTATAAGACAGATGATCATACGCCTTACCACGCGTATTGCTACTCTGCACGGATCATTACCACCATCCTGCATATCTTTTCTGCTTTCCGGTGCGAAGCCTGCGGCAGCCTTTAGCGGGTATGTTTGAAATTTCGACCTCACGTCTCAAGGTGGGCGACGAAGTTCACGTTTCTGATGTATAAAGGTTTCTCAATCTTCCAGAATAATAGCACACTAGGTCTTCTATATTTTATTTTTTTATTTATTGCTTTGATGGGTGCACGAGCTTACAGCCCACCTGGTGTTAAGTGGTTACCAGAGCCCATAGACATCTATAACGTAAATGCGCCACCCACCTTGAGATATAAGTCCTAAGCTCTCAGTATAGTTACAACGGCTGCCCCGCCCTTCAAACCGAAACGCATTACTGCTTCACGGAAGAAATAGGCAGGGTGGTGGTACCTACCCGCGCGGACTCACAAGAGGTCCTACCACCAGTAATGTTAATGTATGATTGTGGAACTAGTGCACCTTGGACAGCGAAGAGAAGCAATCTGTCTATCTTAGACCATCTGCAGATCAAGACTAGACTGTCCATACTCTGCCTTCGCCGCGCACTCGAGTACTTCGGTCATATTGCTCGGAAAACACCGGATAGCTTAGAGAGACCATTCGCGACAGGGAAGACCGAGGGAAAGAGACCGCGCGGGCGCAGTCCGACATGGTGGTTAGACCAAATCCGCACCACACTAGAGATCCCATTCCACGACGCCCTGCATGCGGCCAATGATCGGAGGCGCTGGCGGGACATTACAAGAAGCATAATCTTGTCGACATATAGTGGTCATGACCCTCAGCAGTGAGGGAACGACGCGAGGAGGAGGAACTAGTGCAATACCCCCGAGCCGCGTCATGTTATTTAATTCCACACATTGAATACTACACATGTGCGTCTACACATAATGCTTCGACGTGTGGGTCATAACTCTTGATATTAGGAACATCCCTCGCTGAATATTGAGCCGGGCGCGCAACGAGCTCCGACACAAATTTAATATCACTCGATATCAGCGGCGAAAGCTCACTTTGATGGCAGCCGATGCAGGGCACGCATCGCTGGACGTTCATCTACGAATACAATGAAGTGTTTGGATGTGGTACATTGTTAAATCTGACAAACTAGTTTGCTATTAGCAATTTTCAGATTAGCTTCCAGTCATCGTTCTAGTCGAACCCGTCACTTGGGACGAAGGGCTCGGCGAGTAAAACCCACAGACCCAGCCCACTGAGTTTCTCGCCGGATCTTCTAGAATAACCCCTCAAAGTTACTAGAATAGGAAGGAACACTTGAACCGGCAGAGTTACTCTGTAGTTGGCCCTAGAATCAGGAAATCGACCTTTACGCCTGAGCTACTGTGCCATCAGCTTTGCAATAGCGCAGCCGTACCTTAAAGGTGATCAATATGGTATATTATCATACTATCTATCTGCTTAAGTATAATATATCATTGTACTAATGACGAAACGTGTTACAATACCGAATTGACATTGACACATTTAGCCGCTGTCAAAGGTAGCCAGCCAGCCAGCCTAGCAAGCAGCTGTCATTTACGATTGTCAAAACTAAACGTGAAAATGTATTTGATTAATGAACAGCGAGTGAGTGGGGCTCGGACCAAGTTGTCGATACTACGAGATTGTCGGTGATTTGTTCAAATGAGACATTGATTTTTGTGCCTATGAGATTTTTTTTGGGAAGAACGAAGACAAGAGATTAAAGCTCTATGGCATTGGGACACGAAAAGTATAAGGACTAAGCAGCCTGAAGCTGTCGCCGACCTGGTTTTTTTGCGTTAAACCTAAGGCCAGTACTTGTTTATTAATATTTGCATTTCAAGTGTGTCTGTGATCCTTCTCCTCATACGTGCATTGACGTCTTCAGAACTAAGGGCCAGGACATCTATTGAGAAACTTTACACGGAACATTATCTTCCTTACTCCTCTTCGTCCTTAGCTCTGCGCTGTGGAAAGCGTCACCTAGGTCAGTGATAGTGATAAATAAATTAAAATGTGTATAGATCAGGACTCAAGAGTATGGCAACGTAGCTGTCTAATACATTCAATATAAATAATACATTATTTAAGATGCCCTACCAGTCAAGATCACTAATTTAAATACATTTAAAAATAACGTTGATGTGTTGTAAGTTTTGCAAGTGTCTTTTACGGAACTTCCACGAAACAGTCGGTTAGCGGTGTATCGCGCTCTGACCTGGTAGGCTGGTTCTGATCTACCAGGGTATTTCGAGACACTAACTGCACCGCTTGGGGCGGCCTGACAGGCTGCCGTACCAACACGACCGACGTAGAGTCGTCGACTGTCGCCTTGACCACCCGTAGGTCGAGCGACCTAGGGGTGTCGCCGCGAGTGTGGTAGTAGTGTTGACTGCAAGAACCCCCCTACTCTGGCAGGGTTCTGAACCCAGCCGGAAATCGGACGTCGAGTGGGAAAATGCAAGGAGAATTTGGTGGGTAGGACCCTAAAAGCATTGTAGAAATACTTTAAAATACATATACCACATTCGATTCTTCCTTACAAACTCCATGTTCTATTGTAAGCATTGTATGAGGCTTCCACGACAACAGATTAATTGTGTAACACAGACATTCCCTGTAATTATATGAGCTCTGACATATTAACCCTTGGTTTATCCGGGCTACGCCTAACATCAATTCCACTATGTTTTTAGTATTTCATTATTATCCTTTACTAATCTCAGGGTGTCGCTCAGGAGGATTATCCTCAGACGGTCGGTAGTAAACTGAAGACCCAATAGTACTAAAACACGGTTACGTCGTGTGCCAACCCTACCTGACCTAGGATTAGGGCAAAAATAAGTGCTTTATTGAGTTTTTGAAGATAATTAAAAGTAGCACCACCAAATAGAATATTTTGTTTTTACTGGTAGAGGGGCGTGTGCCCGCAGGTGTAGACATCACCTTCCTACCTATTACTTTGTTTTTTTAATTCCTTAGATAGATGGACGAGCTCACAGCTCACCTGGTGTTAAGTGGTTACTGGAGCCCATACACAATCTACAACGTAAATATGCGCCACCAACCTTAAGATATAAGTTCTAAGATCTCAGTATAGTTACAACGGCTGCCCCACCCTTCAGACCGAAACGCATTACTGCTTCACGGCAGAAATAGGCAGGGCGGTGGTACCTACCCGCACGGACTCACAAGAGGTCCTACCACCAGTAAAAAAGCCGCGAAGAAACGCAGTGCTCCAATTTGAAGAATATTGATAGTTGTTATTCCAATGCAATTGAGTTTTTCATTCATCTTAAATTATTTTCAATATCACTTAAATGTCTTAATTAGTAGTGACCGCTTTACACCAGCCGGGCTGAATATCCATCTTCGTACCAATAAGTATAGAGCGTTTACATCACAAGCTCATACTCGGTCAAATTCTTTTGTTTCTCCGTAGTCGTGTAAAATCTAGGACAAGAATAAAACGAGACAAACTTGATCAGCTAGTAATCCGAAATTCTTGGATGCCTACATCTTGAGATCAAAGGTACCGACGCGAGCTCGGACATTACGTGTTACGTGATATTATTTTTATCATCTTACGAGCCGTAGCCGAGATTTCACGCGTATTGTCGCGTGTACACTTCGCACAAATAGACTGTACGCCTTATGTGCATCCTAGGAATTATCCCCGGTCACCGTCTCCGCCGAACTCGTCGCTGGCAACGCAGGGCTCGACGAGTAATTTAACCCACAGACACAGCCCACTGAGTTTCTCGCCGGATCTTCTCAGTGGATCGCGTTTTCGATCTGGTGATAGATTCTGCTAAGCACTGCTCTTGCCAGGGCCGATGTTAGCAATACACCCGGTTTGAGCCCCGTGAGCTCACCTACACGTCATAGAGAAGCTGAAATAGCCTCTCAAGACTATCAGTATAGGTAGCGGAAAAATAGGAATTATCACTATCCGAATGGTTTTTACGCTATTTTCTTAGATGGACCTTGACTTTTATTAGATAAACACATTGTTTTAAAGCAATCCTGAGCAACTTTAAATGTCCGATGAACTTGTAATAATTGCAAGGATAAACGAGGCTAACATTATTATTGAATTTTTAGTTCGACTTGCTATTGAAGCCTGTATATTTAATTTTAAACTACCTTTTCTTATTCATAATTCGATTGAAATGTAATAAAGCATTATTAGTTAGTCTTAATTTATCTCGGGACGTCAATGAGAACCATACATTTACTCTGGTCGGCAGAGGCTTGGCTGTGCCCTTGTCATTTCTGATGTTCACGTATGCCCGTCTGCCTACAAGGGCAGTAAAAAAACTATCGAAATTGTCGCGTAACACGCAAAATGACAGTTTACAATATTCCTGACATAAGTAGGTAGTTTGTAGTAAGATAACTGTTATTTAAAAATAAATAATAGTTAAAAAAAACTAACAAAATACGCTTTTATAGAAAATCCAACTAAAAAATAGAAAATAAATTTTAATAAATTTAAATTAAAAATAGTGTAGGAAAAAATGATTTTATTGTAAAAAAGCATGGGGTGCATGGTATAAGTAGAAGGGTTATTTTAATAATATCCTGAAAAGCACCCCACATTTTTTTACAATAAAATATATTTTTAACACTATTTTTAATTCAAATTTATTAAAATTCATATTCTACTTTTTAGTTGGATTTTCTATAAAAGCGTATTTTGTTAGTTTTTTTAAACTATTATTTACTTACTTTTAATTTTTTAGTTGAATTTCAATTTTTACAATTATTATTTTTCAATTTGTTTTTAAATATTGAATTATCCTTAATAAGTATACCAAATTTCGAGTTAATCCGACGTTTTGAAGGGGGTCAAAATCATGGTCAATGATTCCGTTATAAACATACATACATACATACATCAGAAGCTAATAAAGGCGCATTAACAATCGAGACTTTGATCTGGTGTCTTAAGATGGACAGCAGCATCCACGTTGTGACACCGGACTCCAGGATCCGCTTAAAGTCAAATGGGGCGTGACAAGTAACTAAAGATTTTAGCCCCGTGGCGAGTCTCGCGCTGCTGACCTATACAACAGAATGACAAGAGTTTTAAAGAGTACTCCAAGTGGATAGATAGGATCGCGACCTCGAACTCACGCCGAACTGTTCAAATGTCAGATGTTATTAGCGAAACACGAAAACTGTGAACATATCAATATATTTGAATGGTTACACAGTACTAAATGATATTCCATTGACATATTGAAACAAAAATAATATAGACAATACTTATAGAGCTATGTTAAAAATTGCAGGAATTTAATAGTTTTATTTAAGAATTATATTTGTTAACCAAATGTAATTCCAACTCAGTGTGTCTCGAATATGTTGTTATCCGTGCAAAACAGTGGAATGAAATTTGTTTTTATCAACTTTTGCAATTATAACTGGACGATAATAATTTAATATTAAAACAATAATAAAATAAGACCACGCTATATTTATAAACATATACAAAAGCAAAACATTAACTGTCCCCTTCACACTTATAAGCTAGAGCACGCGAGAGAGAGATGGGCAGACTGCGACGTCACGCCGCGCGCTTATTCACAAACACTACACAAGCGCAACGTGTGAATGTGTTGAGCGCGAGCTACATGGTAGGCGGAGTGGGGGTGTTAGGTTTTATTTTCGTAACGGAATTTCTTGATTCGGTCGCCGCGCTCAAAGCCTACGATAATAGCTATGCAATAGCTTCAAAAACGATTTATTTAAAACATCTTATGTTCACAGTTTACGAAGTCCATGATACTTACGCAACACGGCCGAAACAAAACAATGCAGTTTGATTGCGCTAGTCAAGTGAAACCGCGGGACACGCCCATACTAGCGTTATGTTATTGTTTAATTATCGTCGAACATTATTATCAATTATTTATGTAATATAACGGTGTTCGCTTTTAAAGTGGCTTAGTGATGTTATCGATGCTTTTCGGTCAAGTGATAGTGATTTTTATTATTCGAAGTAAACAGTCGATTCAAAACCCTCCTTGGCATTGAGAGACTACTGGAAATGATGGACATAATAAAACGAATGTTTCCATTCACCTTCATTAAAATCATTTACGATTTAAGAAATGTTCACAAGTGCTCATGTTACTAATATATCATTGCGGTGACAGTCATTAGTTAATGGCCAGGTGGCAAACAAAGATAGGACATTATTTCTCATTCTCCTTTTAAATTATTAATAACATTATCTGACATTAAAGTTTAGTAACGCAGGAGAGCATTAGGGAGCAAGTCACGCACTAACTTCGGTATTAAGCGGGTAACTAACGCGCAACTATCGCCGAAACTCGTCAACTATCGCTCAGCTCTGCAACTATTGTCCAAGTATGGGTCGTGAATTGGGACGAATCACGTAAGGAGAAACAGTAAGGTTAGTAAAAACACGTTAAATGTCGTCATTTTATTTTGTACGTACTGTACTTAGAGATAAGGGTCTTTGTAAATCTTTATGAATTACCAGTGAAACCATACAAGTTTTTCTTTGATTCCATCACGAATACCTTATATTTTAAAAACTTTGAGTGAAACGATTCGCGGTCTGTCGTACGTTGATAGCTTGAGCTTAGGCTCAAAATCTCTTTCGATTTCATTGTTTGCAGATTAACTTAACCATTTGCATCGATTGAAACAATTATACGGACGGATTTTCTTACTGTTCTTTAGTACATCGTACTCGTATGAGCACACGCACACAGAGAACCTCTAAAAGTTCCGAGAAATATGCAGGTGTTCGCGATCAGACACCTCGGCCGTGCCAAACTTTTATTACGATTTCGCTCATAAAATTAAGCTCGGCAAAGCTTTTCCTACAGCGTTTGATTCTAGTTTTTCTTTTTGTAGTTTGTATTCATGTTCGTATGAGCTTTTTAAAAGTTCACTTTGAGCACTCGCGGTTTAATAAGTGTGTCTGGATAGTTACGCTCGGATAGCTTTTTATATTGTTTAAAGTTTTTTGTATCTGAATACATGAATATAAATTAGCTTATAAATTAGCATTATATTATATAGCATATAGATGATGTACTTTTAGTGATATGAATATCACTAAAAGTATTGTATAATAACAGGACGCGCGATATTCTCGCATCCCTTTATTAACGATTAACGTCGGTGTGATTGTAGTCTAGATTGTCATCAAGCGGGAAGTAAAGTGAAAGTAATTTTAACACTTTTCTTCTAGATTGGCATCTACAACACTAGGCACTATGATATCATCACGATACACTTGTCCAATATGAAATAGATTGTTTTCTTCCAGCACGCACAGCTATGGAAAAGATCCTCAGTTCTAAGAAGAGCGGGTGTAACGAACTCAGAGGGTTTGTCTTGAATTCGAACGTGAATTAGTTTGTTTGCTTATAATATAATTTTCTTAACCGCTCAATCGATCAACTTGATAATAATAATATGCACTAGCATTATCATGGGTTTCGAAAAGGACGCGGGGTACTGTTTATCTAGAAATAACTATAAGTTTCGCTATATATTTTTATATGTATTATTAATGCGAGTGAATCCGCGGTTTTAAACTAATTAATTATATTATTGAAATGAGCACTTGATCGGAACGACGCTTTTACATATTATGCTACAATAGTCGGCGCTTATAATAAAATTGTTTTGATGTGAATCTATACTTTTAATACTTATAAAGCTGAAGAGTTTGTTTGTTTGTTTGAACGCGCTAATCTCAGGAACTACTGGTCCGATTTGAAAAATTATTTCAGTGTTAGATAGCCCATTTATGGAGGAAGGCCATAGGCTATACAACATCACGTCATGACCAACGCAGGCGGAGCACCACTAAAGAATGTTTCAAAATCGGGGTTTTTAAGTTATTTTCACTTTCTACGTAAATGAAGAGGCGGGTAAAAATTAGTATTTAATAAAATGTAAAAATAATTTTATCCGGGTTTGGTCATTTTTGTGTTTGTACTTTCTATTTTTATTTATTTAATTTACTTCAGATTTTACATCCATATTACACGTCTTCATTACATTGCATTAAAATTTCATTTATACTAAAATTAAATAAAAATAATAACTAATCTCGGACTAAAACAAACACAATAATAATAATAATAAAAACAAAAAAACAAATAATAATAATAATAAAACAAAAACTCTAAATTAACATTATTAAATTAAATAAACGTTCGTAAAACGTAAACTATTAAACGTTCTACTAAAGATGGCGCGGTTACAATACATAGTATTTCTTCTTATTCTTTCTCCTTTCATTTCTTTCAATGTTAATAATCAATAATAAACAGTAACCTAGATTTTGCGTTGCCAATCAACTAATTTATCTTGAACCCGCTGTCGTCCACGACCACTCGTGATCACAGTTCAAGACTCAACTAACTCGATTTGAAGAGAAGTTAGATAAAATTTATAAAAAAAAATAGACAGCTGAAAGGTATTCAATAAGCTTGTCACGTAAGTTCAACGAACTTTAAGCTCTAGCAATGTGAAATCTAATTTTGTATTTACTTGAAGATGTATGAGATAAAATGATACGTTTAGAGACTTTTAATGTGTTATTTAAATAAGTGCCAAGAAAAATATAGAGTGGAAATGAACTCATCTCCCACCCACCCACGTCTGCGGACCGACCGATTGTTCTGTAACATGTATTGCTTCTTCCCCGGGGTATGGTTTGAAGTGATTACGTCTTCGCCTTTACCATTACACCACCAGCCACCGAAGAGTTCATCCCTAGGATCTTGTAACCGTTGTATCCGTATCATAGATGCCGTCACGTCATTACGGATCCTCCCGATCCATTAACGGTGCTTTTAAGTACCTCAAGCACCGGTCACCGTCCTCATCGAACCCATCGCTTGCGATGAAGAGCTTGACGAGTGAATTAACCCATAGACACAGCCCACTGAGTTTCGCGCCGGATCTTCTCAGTGGGTCGCGTTTCCGATTCGGTGGTAGATTCTGCGAAGCACTGCTCTTGCTAGGGCCAGTGTTAGCAACACTTCCGGTTTGAGCCCCGTGAGCTCACCTACATGTTAGGGCGAAGCTGAAATAGCCTCTCAAGGCTATCAGCATAGGTAGGAAAAAAAAATTGATGCCACGGCTACAATATTTATTTGTTTACCTTTTCATTCAGGATTAATACACACAGTGGCTTATTAGCTTCTTTGTAATAAGGCGCATCCACCATATCTACATGGTACATATCAAAACATAAAATCGAACAACCCTCGATTGACGTCGTAAAATAAAGCGGCGCACACACGGCCGGCTCGACTGAAGATAAGGCACGGTACCCACTCAAACTTTAATTAATACCAGATTTATGCAAAGAAAAAACCGCTCGTACGTGACCAAAAGGGTGTATGAACGCAGCTTTATGGCGTACTATGATCACGTGACAGTACGAGTTAAATAAGTTTTAGTTTCAGAAGGTGATTGTGAGTTATGCTGTCTGGAGTACCTTACCTGTGCCTGTATCCTAAACGAAGCATTCGAGAGTGTGTGCAAATTATTATTCCATTAATTGTACGCCAAAGCTCACCTCTCTGTGCACAGAACCTAAACAAACAAAGAATTCGTTGGAAAAGCCCACAAGACCGGCAGCCATCAATCTGGTGTGTAGTCTTCGAAAGGCAGTTAATCACCCGTGTTAGTTGTCAGTCCTGCTGTCTGTCTGACGCTGCGTGGAGTTCATTAGAGGCTCACTCAGAGCTGAGTTCATCCAGGAACCGGAATTTGATTGTGTGGTCCTATTTATTTACGGGGTATACAATGCGACTCCTAACATCTATAAATATTCTATAAGCAAACAATTAGTATTAAAAACAGTTTGCGTATTGTGAAAAAGCTATGATTTTTAATACGCTTTTATTAGCTTCAGACGTATGTTTGTAACGGAATCTTTGAACATGATTTTGACCCCCTTCAAAACGTCGGATCAACTCGAAATTTGGTATACTTATTAAGGACCGATGACAATCAATATTTAAAAAAAAACATTGAAAAAAATGAAATTTAACTAAAAAATGAAAAATAAATTATAGTTTCAAAAAACTAACAAAATACGCTTTTATAGAAAATCCAACTAAAAAATAGAAAATAAATTTGAATTAAAAATAGTGTAAGAAAAAATGATTTTATTGTAAAAAAAAGCGTAGGGACCATGTTATCAGTAGTTATAAATATTTTATGAATTGATATGAGTAGAAGGGTTATATTTTGAAAATATCCTGAAAAGCACCCCACGCCTTTTTACAATAATAACATATTTTCTTACACTATCTATTTTTTAGTTGGATTTGCTATAAAAGCGTATTTTTTTAGTTTTTTTAAACTATTATAAAATTTATTAAAATAACAAATGTCAACCGAACCTGTTTTGAAACTTTATTGCACTAGAGTGATATGCTCGCTCAATTCTTTGCTGTTTTGTGACAGTAACGGACTGGGGGAGGAGTTATATTGCGTGTTTGCACCACCAGTAACTACTTAAAGAACTCAATTAAATTCGGCAGATTTTCCGGATTTATTTTTGATTATGCATAACGTTATTCGGCGCCGCGGAACTTGTTCTTGAACAAGTCCTATCGATTGATTTACAAACACGTTTCTGACAGCTTTTTTTAACCGCAAGTTCATTTTACGAACGGTTATTTCAAACGCTTCATACACGTGATAGTCAACTATGATATTAGTAATGCCAATAATCTGAAGGCGGGAGAGACGCTTACAAGGGTAGGTAACACCATGCTCAGAGGTCGTGTTGATGCAATTGGTGCCTCACAATGTGATATAAACGGTAAACTAGTCTATTCACATCAGCCAATAACAATGACTAGTGGTCCCGCAGTAGTCGAAATTCGACTATAATTAATTGGAATTGTATGTTTGTACACTATTATGATTGTATTTTATACTTCTATAATCACAAATTTCGCCAAGACTACACTATAAAAAATATTAACAAAGACAAACAATATTTAATCTACATATTCTCAATTTGACAACAGACGTCAAGAACAAAAGTTTGACAATAAATAGTATGCATGCGTGTGTGCGTCAAATTCATGGTATGTAGTGTGTGTGATGTTTTCTTTATTGATTTAATGTATCTTTTATGCATTATTTAAAAAAAAATTAGCATTGTGCACTTCTTCTGTATATTCTCTATAAGTGTGGAAAATTTCATACTACTCCGTCCGCGCAATTTTCGTAAAAAGGGATACAAAGTTTTTGCTTCACGTATTAATATATAGATTATTAGACGCAATACTTCCACTAAGGGTCTTCTAAGGTTGACAGATTCGTTTGGTTACATGGCCACTCTCTCATCGCTAATACGTGTACGCACAGATATGAGCAATAAATAAAAACGTTAAAGCACAAGCTATTGTTTTAACAACAAGATAATCGCATTACCGAGTTACTGAGTGCCGCCTTTATGTAATTAATCTTCATCTACAGCCGGGCTTGGGAGCGCGGGACAAGCTAACGATGGACGGCGATCCGAATATACGTACTAACCACTTTTTTTTTATTGCCTAAATGGGTGGACGAGCTCACAGCTCACCTGGTGTTAAGTGGTTACTGGAGCCCATAGACATCCACAATGTAAATGCGCCACCCACCTATATTTTATTTATTGATTTATTTCATTTACTTCAGATTTTGCATCCATATTACATTCATTAACTTTTCATATAGTATACCAGAATTAAATTAAAACAATAACTACAATCTCGGAATAAAACAAAAGCAATAGTAATAATAATAATAAAACAAAAACTGTAAATTAACGTCAACACTACCTTAACCTAAAGGCTGGTTGAATTTTAAATATTGAAAGATGAATTTGAATATTGAAAAAAAAAACAAGAAAATATGTGCCTTTCATTATTTTAAATTAAAATATTTAAAAACTCATTACAACTTGGTCAATGGTTTGAGCAAAGAGGTGAAAAAACGACCGAATAGCACTTGATAACACGTACTATTACTGCGCCCGGTTGATGAATGAATCCACGGCAAATTGGGATTGTGGTTGTCGGAGTCTATGGACATCACGACACGAATATCGTCGCTCACTCTAAAGCATGAGGTCACGGTCTACATTACTTTATAAAGCTTGCATGCAGATCAAGACCATCACTGATTTAGACTTGTGACGCGACTTAGCTGCAGTAATGTTAGCAAACCATTCATCCTAATTCATTGTATTTTATCAGCGTTGAAGTAAAGTAAAATCTGGGTCACAAATTCTTTGTTACTGCCCATCAAGCAGTAAACTATAGATGAAGCGATTTCAACAAAGACAGAAAATCATTAGCATGCAAGCAATTAGCTTTGTGTCGATCGTGAGATGTCAACAGGTTGTTTTGGTAAATAATAATTTTCCAAGAAAACCTCTTTCCACACTAAAATTAATGCAGATATATTGAATTTTTAATGCGTGTTAGGGCGACCGTCGTCACAAAATCGCCTGTCGCCATTAACTTGATAAACGACCCAAAAAATCCATCGCGCGGAGACAAATGACGACATAGAATATGGCCGCTACACGCAGCCGAGATGATGGACATTCACTTCTATGCGGTTCCGATTTGCTAACTGTGTTTTAGTTACGAAACCTTTGGAATTCCTGAACATAAGAGGTATTAAATTTAGGGACAGATAATCCTTCCTGGTAATACACAGGCAGTGAATGTTTTAAGCGCATCTGCAGAGTAGCTAATTGTGTGGCCCAAAAGTCGGTACTCATGAAGTTATGTGAGTTAAAACGGCAACTCCTCGATCCTGAATACTCGTTAGACTGATCCTGGCAGAGGCACAAAGACACAGCGCCTGACTAGTTGACCGGCATCAATAAATTAGACAAGATTAATCTATAAATATAAATAAAATTGGAGTGTCTGTTTGTAATATTGAAATAACCGCTTTTTACACACACACAGTAAAAACTTTTCTTTTAGAATGCTGGCCACAAAAAAGTTTATTGAATTCGAATTTCGAATTGTTCATGAAATTAAAAATGTATACTTTTAGAATTTTACTCATTTTTAAATACGGAGTGGACGCTTAAAGAAGACCGTGTTGCAGTTATTGCGTTGCATCGTTGCGGTTACGCGCCAATTCAAATTTTTAACATACTGAAAAATTTGAATATAACCAAAAGATTCGTTTATCGTACCATCAAACGATACAATGAAGACTCTAGTGTAGATGACAGGTCAAGAAGTGGTCGCCCTCGGTCTGTTAGGACTCCAGCAGTGATAAAAGTTGTGAAGGCGCGAATTCAAAGAAATCCCAAACGTAAGCAGAAACTGTTGGCCCTTCAGATGGGGTTAAGCAGAACCACGGTAAAATGGTGTTAAATGAAGACTTAGGGCTTCGGGCATATCGAAGAAAAACAGGACATCGTTTGAATGCTCGTCTAATGGACCTAAGACTGAAGAGATGCCGCGCTTTGTTGAAGCGGTACGCGGGAAAAAAATATCGGGAAATCCTTTTTTCGGATGAAAAAATTTTTACCGTAGAAGAGACCTACAACAAACAAAATGATAAGGTGTACGCACACAGTAGTGAAGAAGCGAGCAACCGTATTCCGCGTGTCCAACGAGGTCATTTTCCATCCTTGCTCATGGTATGGTTGGGAGTTTCTTATTGGGGCTTAACAGAGGTTTTTTTGTGAGAACACATTTTTGTGAGAAAGGTGTAAAAACGAATGCAGTTGTGTATCAAAATACAGTCCTGACGAACCTTGTGGAACCTGTTTCTCATTCCATGTTCAATAACAGGCACTGGGTATTCCAACAAGATTCGGCGCCAGCTCATAGAGCGAAGAGCACACAAGACTGGCTGGCGGCGCGTGAAATCGACTTCATCCGGCACGAAGACTGGCCCTCCTCCAGTCCAGATTTGAATCCGTTAGATTACAAGATATGGCAACACTTGGAGGAAAAGGCGTGCTCAAAGCCTCATCCCAATTTGGAGTCACTCAAGACATCCTTGATTAAGGCAGCCGCCGATATTGACATGGACCTCGTTCGTGCTGCGATAGACGACTGGCCGCGCAGATTGAAGGTCTGTATTCAAAATCACGGAGGTCATTTTGAATAAACTTTAGTGTCATAAGAATCTATGTTTTGTTAAGTTCATTTTGGTATAAGAATGGTTACATAATAAATAAACTTGTTTCAATTATTTTACATTAAACATGTGACAGAATTTATGACCTGACTAGGTATATCCGGTACATACACCACAATAACATTTTTTACAATTTTTGTCTGTCTGTCTGTCTGTTTATTCCGGCTAATCTCTGGAACGGCTGGACCGATTTTGACGGGACTTTCCCTGACAGGTAGCTGATGATATAAGGAGTAACTTAGGCTATTTTTTTAGACTAGCTTTGCTCCGCGGCGTCACCCGCGGTTATCGCGGGACTCAACTATCAATAATAAAATTTATTGTTTCCGAAGCGGAGCGAGGACGGGTCGCTAGTAACCAATAAACTCCAATAAGCTTTGCTTTGTAATTTCTTAGATCTTCACGAATCGCTAACCTAACATATACGGAAACGCATACAGGGGAACCGAAATGACAAATATACTCGCACAATATAAACAAAAAGCGATATTTATTTGCCCAGCGAAGCCTAAATACGTTAGGAAGTTCATAATGGCGCTTCGAGAGCTCTCTATTCCTATTGGGCATGGATCTCGCGCGTCAGAAGACTGGTGAACTGTGGTACAGTGTGTGCACTTCAATACATTACCTATAGGGGTCGCTTTCAATTTTGCGGCCCAAAAAATAAACAATTTCATGAATTTATTAAACTTTCTCTAATTTTCCAATATTTTTTTTTGTATTTAGGCATGTTCAAAATAAAAAATGCTTCATCACAATCAAGTCAATCACTCATTTATTGATAATATTTCATAATAATATTCATTAATATATTTCATTTTACACATTTGATAACGCCAATACGGATGAAAACCGGTCATTGTTCTCGTCGAACCCGTCGCCTGCGACGAAGGGCTCGACGAGTAAATTAACACTCAGACACAGCCCACTGAGTTTCTCGCTGGATCATCTCAGTAGGTCGCGTTTCCGATCCGGTGGTAGATTCTGTGAAGCACGGCTCTTGCTAGGGTTCGTGTTAGCAACGTCGTCGTGTTTGAGTTCTTTTTTTTTTTTTTTTTTTTATGATTGAAAGTTTACTGGTGGCCCGAAGGCCTTTCCAGCTTCACCAGGACAGGTGGGCGAGCAAAGGCTCAGCCAAGAGGGGTGGGATTTGCTAACAACTGCCCGAGCGCCTCCGAAGGAGACCTAACAACTCAAGAGCAATTGTTTCGCGAATGAATCTACTACCGGATCGGAATCGCGACCCGCTGAGAAGATCCGGCGAGAAACTCAGCGGGCTGATGCATGGGTTAGGTTGCACGTCGACCTCTTTGTCGAGTTCGACGAGTACGGTTACCGGGGTCCCTAAGCCTGCCCCTAGTATTAGAGCTGAAGGCATCTAATGCAAAGGTTATTGGATCTGATGGATCCGTAAGGACGTGTCTAGGGCGTCGACGGTGACTGGCTCCTGCATGATCAGGATTCGGGGAGTAGTCAGCGGCGGCAACGATAAGGCGATTATCATGACGCATAGCCTTATCGAAGTATCGTTCCGACGCTGACTTCATGTATTTCCGAATTGATTCGAGGCCCAGGTCGTCGTGTAGGTCAACGTTCCTCACGAACCACGGAGCCCCGACAGCTAACCTGCAAAAGCGGGATTGTAGGGATTGGAGGGTGTCTATGTGTGTGCGGGCCGCGTGAGCGAACACCACACTCGCGTAAGTCATGACGGGCCTTATGCAAGTTTTGTAAAGTGTCACCTTGTTCCGAAGGGACATTTTACTCCGCTTACAGATCATGGGGTAGAGTCTACCGAGAATAAACGCGGCACGGTCACGGACTGATTTTATATGCGGGCGGAATGTCATCGATGCATCCAGGGTAACGCCCAGGTACTTGACCTTCCTGGCCCAGGGTATGGGTTGTCTAAAGAGAGTAATCGGGGGTGTGAGATTCCTTCTCCTAATCCGGGAGGAAATCCGTGTGGAGCTTCCCCTCTGAAATAGCACCGCAGTACTTTTCGCTGGGTTGATGTCTATGCGCCATTTTCGGAACCACTGTCCTAGGGCTAGGGCTGCGCTCTGAAGCTTCTTCGCGATTAGGGACTTATTTCTACTAGAATAGTAAACAGTCGTGTCGTCGGCGAATAAAGCTAAATGGGTCGGCGGCGACCGGGGAATATCGTTGACGAATAAGCTAAATAGGAGGGGTGAGAGGACAGAGCCTTGCGGGACTCCAGCTGTGAGAGGTCGTGGGGAGGAGCGGGTTCCCTCGACTCGATATCGAAAAGAGCGGTTCGACAAGAAGTCCCGTATGATGAGCACGAGACTATCCGGCACGCCCATGTTAAATAGTTTGAAAATCAAACCATTGTGCCAGACTTTGTCGAACGCTTTTGCGACGTCGAAGAAGAGAGCTCCCGTATATAACGGTTTTGGTCGATTAAGCCCCACAAGAATGTGCTCCGTGAGGCGGTGCACCTGTTGAACGCATGAGTGATTTGTACGGAATCCGAATTGTTCATCGATGAGAATGCCCTTGGATGAGACGAAGTCTCTGAGGCGTTTGTAGAGCAGACGCTCATACAGTTTGCCTAGAGACATGAGGAGGCTAATCGGGCGGTAGCTCGTCGGATGATTTTTTGGTTTACCGGGTTTATGTATGCCGATAACGTCCGCTTCTTTCCACACCGCGGGAAAGATACAGTTCGCCATAGCGGCATTGAAAATAGATGCCAACATCACGATGAGTTGGACGGGTAGAAGTTTAATAACGCGGTTAGATATACCGTCGGAACCGGGAGCCTTGCGAGGACGTAGGTCTTTGATCAAGTCTTTAACTTCTATCGGGGTGACGGGTGGTAACGCATCCGATGGTGGCAAGGAGGCTCTGCGTTCTACCTCACTGTCTACTAATTCTACATGAACAGGGTCCACGGATTGAGTGCTGGGCGTGCACTGGGTTTGCAATGTATCGGCCAGCAGCTCTGCTTTTTCGTCATCATCGAACGCCGCGAGTCGGCCTGAGGGGCCTACGAGGGGGGGGCATAGTTACTACCGTATCCGATTTGAGAGTACGAGCTAAGCGGTAGTAAGACCTTTGGGAGGGCGCGAGTCCTTCTAAGAAATCAGACCATCTGGCATCTCGGACTTCGGCGATGCGAGACTTTACGTCGCGTTGTAGGGCACGCATTCGAATACGATTTTCCGCGGTAGGATACCTGTCGTAGGCGCGTATCGAGGCGTTCTTAGCTCTAAGGAGTTCCCTAATATCGTCGGACAATTTGAAGCGGTGAAGGAAGTCCTCCGCTACAACTTGTTTCGATGACCTATCTAATGTCGAGGTGATGTGTGACGTTAAGATGTCTATGGCTTCAGCGGTATCCTGAGGAGACGGGGTAGAGTCCGGGTTAAACGGGAGCGATGGTGGATCAGATTCAGCCAGGCTGATGCCCAGCGTGTGCCAATCCACCACAGTCCTCGTGACGGGAACGGAATCGGGAGCGCGACCGAGCTTCATAACGACGGGACGGTGGTCTGAATCTAACTCTGAAACTACTTCGATCGAGTGTAAGCGCAGAGTTACGTTTTTTAATAACGCTATGTCGAGTATATCCGGGCGATGCGCGATATTTAGCGGGTAGTGAGTCGGGGTTAGCGGAGCGACGATATCGAAGGCGAGATCATCGACTAACGCGTCAAGCCGCCTGCCATTCGGGGTTGTGGTGTGTGAGTTCCACCTGATGTGTTTACAATTTAGGTCGCCCGCCAGAATGACAGAGCTCCCCATACCGAGCAGCGCCTCGATATCACTGCTTAGAACGATCTTATCCGGTGGAAGATAAACGGACGCGATAACGATCGGCGCGTGTCCCGTCAGTGAGATTCGGCACACTGATGCTTCGATATTAGCGAGCGCGGGAGGATCGAGCGGGACGCAATGCAGGGCTCTTCTATAGTAAATGACGGTACCACCACCACGGGCAGAGAGCCTGTCGTTCCTGACCATGTTATAGTTCGCGATTTTAGGGTCACGGCGCGCGGGCTTAAGTAGGGTCTCCTGCACTAAAAAGATATCAATTTGATGGTCACGCAAAAAGTCAGAAACCTGATCACGTTGATTTGCGAGACCGTAAGCGTTAAAAAATCCTATCGTTACGGATAGGGGCTTTATTCTACTTATATACGCCATTGATTACCGGCGGAGTGAGGGGAGGACGTACGTATTTAATGACGCGTATACGTCGGCGTATTCCTGCACAACGGCGATAAAGTGTTGTGCAGTGGAGGCAGCGCGAATGGCGTCGCCCAAAGCGTTAACGCGCTCAAAGTTGATCGACTGAAAGAAGTCGATCGCTAAAGCGAGATTTTCGGACGCGGTCGGAGGGCAAGTCGCGGGAGAGGGACGAGTCGCGGGGGCGGGACGAATCGCGGAGGAGGGAGTTGTAGCCGTGTTCGTGTACGGCAGCGGTTTTGCCCAGGCCGAGACACTGGGCACCGCCGCCGGAACGAACGCTGGCTTAGCCTGCGACGCAGAGGGTGCCGAGGCTTTGATGTCTGGGCCGGAAGCTCGGAGGCGGTTTTGGCGGGCGACGCGGCGATTTATTTTAGGAGCTCGGGGGCAACCACGGTAATTCGCGGGGTGACCCTGTGTTCGACACAGGACGCAGCTAGGCGGTTCCGTCGCGGTTTTTTGGTCGCGAGCGCAGAGGGTCGTGGCGTGATCGCCCAAACACTTAACACATCGGGGGCGCGCGTGACAGTTACGGGAAGAGTGCCCGTACAATTGACAGTTATGGCACTGGCTAGGAGTGCCTTTTTTATGGGGGGCTTCGACGGCGATACCGGAGAGCCTACAGACGGTCTGTGTGTTGAAGATTTTCTTACCCTCGGGGGTAGGCTGGAGGGTGACTAGAACCATATTATATGGCTCCCTACCGCGACCGGTGTGCATACGGTGCACAGAATTCACTGGAAAGCCCTGTTCTAACAGATCGGCCTTGACGAGCTCTACATCTAACTCTTTAGGGATTCCGCGTATTACAACGCGGAGTTCGCGCTCCTCCTGGAGCGTATAAGTATGGAAACTTATACGTTCCTTACGGAGGTAAGAAGAGAGGGCCCTATGGTCGTCGGGTGTTTGAACCTTAATTTGAATGCCGTTCGCGAGGTTACGGGCATTCGTGAAATTTATATTTTTGGCCTTAAGGGCCAGGCAAACTCGATCCCAAGCTGCCTTCTCCTGAAGGATAACCGGGGGAGGGGTCTGGGTTTTATTTTGTGCCACCGGACGCGGCGACGGAGTGGCACGGGCTGGGGGCGCAACGGGAGTCTGAGGGCGGGGGCGCGACGCGTTCACGGCTTTGCTAATTTTAGCGGCCGCGGGAGCTCGAGACTCCGCGGCACGCTTCTTACCCTTCTGTACCAGGGTGAATCCATCCGTCGATGAGGCGGGGGCGAGGTCGACCTCCATGTCCGAGTCAGAGTCGGAGCACGAGGAGGCGGGTGCAGGCGACCTACGAGCAAGTGTAGGTGTTTTAGAGGGCGCGACGGAGGCCGCGGATGATCGCTCAGCTGAAACGATGGTCACGGCGGACGACGCAGCAGCTTTTCTCGCCAGTATAGGCGACACGGGAGCGGCAGGCACGACAGAGGCTGCGGTGCTCAATGCAGAAGCTCTGCACGCAGGTACAGGCGACGCAGGAGCAGCGAGCGCGGCGGAGTCCTCGAGAGGGCTCGCAGTGTGATTGGCCTTGAAGGCCAGAAACTCCGAGGCGAGCTGTGGGTGGCGAAGTCGGAGGAATTCCGCGAATACAGCGTCCATGATCGCTGAGTACCCAGGTGGGGCGGCCCCGGGTCTTGAAAACACTCGCCTTGCGGCGAGGCCCCAACTTCTCGGACCTGAGCGGTTCTATTGAACACAGGTGGCAATGCGGCGCGATTACTACAGGACAAAGAAAAAGCACAACAAAACAGAAATTACAAAAAGAAACAAAACAAATAAATACTTGCAGGAAACCACTTTGTCGGCAAATGTTCCACGAACACAAAAATAACTAAAACAAAACAAATAAAAGCTTCCAGGAAACACACTTGGTCGGCAGATGTATCACGAACACAGGCCGCGCGAACAATGGCCGGGCTAACAAAAGCCGGGCGAACAAAGACCGGGCGATCGAGTGGACGATGAGCACGTCCGCACGTGACGGGTGCCTCTATCGGAATGGTTTGAGTTCTATGAGCTCACCTACTACTTAAGTCAAAGCTATCAGCTTAGGTAGAAAAAAAAAGGATGACAATTTAAATAGGAACTTTTTTTAAAAGCTTGGAAATCGTACTTCTTTTGTTTTTAATAATAATCTTCTAATATCCAGTTAGTTTTCCTTTATTACTGTATTGTATACTGATTAAATAAAATTGCCGAATTTCAACACGCTTTACTGGAAAAATAGTAAATAAGTTGAGATACGAATGAGATTTGGGGTAGTTTTTAATGTATAACACCTAATTGAACAGCGTTTACGAATCTATAGTTATAGGACCACGTGCCTGTTGTCATGACAACAAATTTACTGTACTTATAATTATGGTAACATTAAGGTTATGAGAATTAAATCAAATAACTCGCTTTTGGCCCCAAATTTTAAAACGACCCATAGATTGTGTTTTTATAACGGCGTTTTTTATTGCCTTTGCAAGCAGACTATCACGCGTCCCACTTGATTGTAAGTAATTACTATTTGATCCTGGACGTCAGCAATGCGAAGGGATCATTCAAACCACTACCTACCGTTTCGTACTCTCCGCAAGCATCGTTTGAAGAAGCAGAGAAGATCTCTGGATTGTCGTGTTTGAAGGGCGCAGGTGCCGTCATCCAATGCAAATATTAATTAACCGCACGCGAGAGTTAATCGTTTAATCTCATACAACTATTCATTTCTATCTTTTAGCCCACGGAAGTCTACCGCTAGACACACGTGGGCATCTCCCGATCCTCGCCACAACGACAGGTCCTGTTCTGTCTGCATCCAGCGGGTTCCCGCGACCTTCAAAATTTCTGCCACATTTTTTATTTATTTTATTGCTTAGATGGGTAGACGGGCTCACAGCCCATACGGTAGTAGATTCTGCGAAGCACGGCTCTTGCTAGGGTTCCTGTTAGCAACGTCGTCAGGTTTGATCCCCGTGAGCTCACCTACTAGTTAAGGTTACGCTGAAATAGCCTCTCAGGGCTCTCAGCTTAGGTAGGAAAAAAAAGGAAAAAAAAAGGAGCCCATAGACATCTCCAACGTAAATGCGCTACCCACCTTGAGACATAAGTCCTAAGGTCTCAGTATAGTTACAACGGCTGCCCACCCTTCAAACCGAAACGCATTACTGCTTCACGGCAGAAATAGGCAGAGCGGTGGTACCTATCCTTGTGGACTCACAAGAGGTCTTACCACTAGCAAAACTTACTCCGAAACTTCTTAGGTTACAGGAAAAAAAAAAAATTGTCTATTGATTACCGTCATTCTATCAAACCGTTTCGTAACAAAGAAATTAAAAACTAATAGAAACCCCGTAACAACATTTACACCGCGTCGTAAATCGTTACAAACTACACTTATGTTTAAGCTTTTATACTTTGTTAGAGCTTAACGAGCTATTACCCGTAGCTTTGGCGTAATTAAGTAAATATGCACGTGATCCCGAGCTCTTAGGTTAAACGCTTTACTAGAAAGCTCGCGAACTTATTTTGTTCGAATTAATTTATAGTTGAGTTTTTGAGAGGTTTTAAATTACTTGATGTGAATATGAACAATGTACCGGGAGAACCTATTGGCTTTGAGAGCGGTTTTGTTTTTATAACTTTTATGATACAACGATGTATGCATATTTAAATAAGGCATTGGACATTACAGAAATAGTCACTTTTATTTTATTATTGCTGTAGTTGATTGGGCGAGTTCGCGGTCCTGCCGATATTAAGTGGAGTAGTGAAGGAGTGGCCTCCGGAGTAGAGTTCATTCATACTCCCTGGAGCCACTACGTTCATCCACAGTGCGTTTCCAGAGGTCTTTTTTGCCACGTACGGAATGAGCTCCCTTCCACGGTTTTTACCGAGCGCTATGACATGTCCTTCTTCAAACGAGGCTTGTGGAGAGTACTTAACGGTAGGCAGTGATAGCTCTGCCCCTGACATTGCTGAAGTCCATGGGCGACGGTATCCACTCACCATCAGGTGGGCCGTATGATCGTCTGCCTGCAAGGGCAACAAAAAAATTAAAAAAAGTTAAAATAATAGATTTTTACTTTAACTAAGATTTATTTATGCGTCTATTCTGAGAGTTCTTTTTGCATTAGCAGAGAGAAAAACTTTATTGTTTATTTTTATTTGCAAAGATGAGTAGAAGTCACTGTGGCTTCACACAGATCACGGGACAACCGTTTTCAAATAAAGTCAGTCGTGTCTTCGTCTGCCGGTACGCGTGTATACAATAAAAAAATCATCAAGTCTTTATTAGAGCAATGGTTTTCATCCAAACTAGTTGACACCTGATCTCGATGACGAGCGAATCTATACTTCTATACTTAATATTGTAAAGAGGAAAGAGGAAAGATTTGTTTGTATTTAATAGGCTCCGAAACTAATGAACCGATTTGAAAAATTCTTTCACTGTTTGGAAGCTACACTATTCCCGAGTGACATAGGCTATAATCTTTTTTGAAAAAATTTTGAGATCCTTACTAAAACTCCAATAATGTAACCCAAGGTTTCAAAAAATTACCTAAAATATTCTTTACATCGTGTGCCCTGCGAAAGCTATTGATGATAGAATAAAATAATGTACCACGACTTTGTAGAACACATTATTATTTACAAAAAGTGTCGCTACAGCATATGTCTAGCTATTATAGTTATGCCGCAATAAGTGTTCTTTTATTTAGAAAAATAAAACAACGTCAAATATCGTTGAAATTTTTGTTAAAGACCCGAGCGGAGCCGGAGCGGGCTTATTGTATAGAATATTTACTGATTCAAAAAATCAAAACACTTCATCCGAAGTGGTATTACAATGAATCATCCCTGAATTCAATCTAGGCCGTAATCCAGGCATTAATGCAGTGACATGTCGAATATTACTGACCGCAAACCGAAGCCTAACTGAATGTAATGAATAAACATCAATGTTAATTGGTCGATTTAATTAAATACCACGCTATCGGACTGCGAATGGAATGGAAACGGAAAAATGCTAAAATGTTTTTATTAAATACATATGTATTTAAATTATTTTCCAATAAATACAGTAAATAATTGAGAACAGATGGGCTATCTGGTTATTCATCATTAAATAAGATTTTTTATTTTTTTTATTGCTTAGATGGATGGACGAGCTCACAGCCCACCTAGTGTTAAGTGGTTACTGGAGCCCATAGACATCTACAACATAAATGCGCCACCCACCTTGAGATATAAGTTGTAAGGTCTCAGTATAGTTACAACGGCTGCCCCAACCTTCAAACCGAAACGCATTACTGCTTCTCGGCAGAAATAGGCAGGGTGGCGGTACCTACAATATACACAACCCTGGCTTTGGCTATTACTAAATTAAATCGTAGTAACAGTCTCCATTTCAATTCTTCAATCACCGTCTCCTTTGAAAATTCTTCCTACCCACGCTTTTAAAATTACTTTGGCATTGTAAGCACACACGGTCGGACACTACTCATTAGCCTTTTTTGTGTCCAAAAGCAATCGTACAATCCGGCTTGAAGTGTAAGCTTCAATTACCAATATACTTTTTTGTATTAACAATGCAAGGACAGCATTAAGATAAGGTTCTTTTAGTGATAGTCGATATCGAATCCTGCATTTTGGTTCATCGTCAATTCCTTTGAATAATAAGTAAATACTTTTTTTGAGTCAAAAGGTACAATCGTCGCATCATCATCCGACGTGTTGGGGCTGTTAGCAGGCACAATAATCATTACGCCAGGTGTTAGTATGCAAGGGTCATTTGGGTCATTCTACCTGTTATGTAGTTCTTTATATCACCATGGAATACCAGAGTGAGTTAGTCTGTTGGTCGAAGTCAATAAGCGAATATTTTTGTATCAAGACTCTCTACAGTAGTCTCTGTTCTGAATATTTTTCGAGACCGGTACGCAAAGCTCGTAATAACATGACTAACCATGCTGAAAGCTTCGGCTGCATTATTTTCGTTTAAATTATTTTGGACGGTTTTAATATTCATAATTATACTGCGCATTTTGTTTTAAAGCTATTTAAAATGTGTGTGATCCTCTTCTGTGAAAATTTTTTTTGTATTATTGTTTGTGAAAGTGGCGAATAAAGAAAATTGGGTGCAACCTGTATCAAATAGTGAAAAGTATGGGCTTCTATACGTTGTGCATTCACCATGAGGAGACCTTCCGATTTGAAAAAGAGTATCAACAGCGGTGGCTCGCCTTTGAGGATAATCAGTGACTTCCTCATTTGAGAGGCAAGTCTGCTTCAATTACTGCTCAGTTTTCACGCACCATAACTTGGATATTCCAGTAGTTAATGCGGTTGGCCAGAGCACGCTCAGAAATATTCTATGACTATATTTATATTCGACAGACAGATTTTTCTTAGTCGAATCCGACTGATCCTAGTCAGGCCCGCGACACGGTGAATACATAACCGCTAAACCGTTGAGGCTTATTTATTGTTCCATTAAGGCTAAAACAGAGTCGTTTTGAGCAACGTTTCGCGCCATTCCGTCCAAATGTATATTACATGAGTTGAAATCACATCGTATGTAACTGCCAAGCGCATGCTACA
This sequence comes from Bombyx mori, assembly GCF_030269925.1. Classification (NCBI taxonomy): domain Eukaryota; kingdom Metazoa; phylum Arthropoda; class Insecta; order Lepidoptera; family Bombycidae; genus Bombyx; species Bombyx mori. The sequence goes on from NC_085133.1 coordinate 10,816,171, forward strand.
ATGCTCGTTACGCTCAAATTACGTTGCGAAGGTGCGATGTAGGGTCGGTAATGTACGCGGTGTAGGGCGGGACGATGGAATGATCGCATTACGTGCAAACGCGTGTAAAATTGAAGAGAGATTGCTTTGGACGCCCTGGTCGTGTGTGTGTGTCGCAATGTAATCGAAATTCACTCACACCGTATTTCAATTTAGTACTAATTTTCAAAATAAATGGGAAAATTTATATTATTCCCTTTACAATGGAAAGCATGGTACTGTGACGGTAGAAATATACAATAGAAAATAAAAACCAGTGAAACCGTTCTTCCTGAATGTTAGAACCACTTCTGAATATTTTCCCTAAAAAAACCTTTCTTGAATGCAATCATATCATTAGTGATTAACACTTTCTGTTCGTAGAAGATAAGAAGAACTAAATGCGTGGAGAAGTAAACCTTGAATTTGCTTTCACTCGCAGTCAGAATTATTATCACGATTCACGAAAATATAATGTTTTTTTTATATAGTAGATATGAGCACTCCTGGAGAAATCTTGGCTTTGGTCTGTTACGTGCTCATGTTCTCATAAGCACACTCACAGACCGGCCAAAGCTCGCCATGAGCTATGAAATCAAAATCTCAATATAATGTAAATTGAATTTTAAAGGCACGGTGTGACGAAAGGAAAAGTTAATGCGTTTTATTATGTGCGAATGAAAATTTGATACAAGATCGCGTGTCGCCGAGAGCGCCGCAGACTCGACGCTCAGTACCGAGTAATGCGCTCCGTAATTGACTATTGCTGATTCAATTGCTTTCTCAGATGTAATAACAGCATGTGCCCATGTGTCTTTACCGGTTTTGTGTTAAGTTCAGTTGGTTTGTGCTTACGCCGGCCACCAGATAAGACATCAAATGCTTCTTCCAAGTCGAAGCAACGAATACCAGCGGTGATTTTGATTACTTATTGAACGTTTACTGTTGGTAAGACCTCTTGTGTGTCCGCTTGCGTGGGTCCCACTACCCTGCCTATTACTGCCAAGAGGTAGAAATGCGTTTCGGTTTGAGGGGTGGGGCAGCCCATGTAACTATACTGAGACCTTAGAACTTATATCTCAATGTGTGTGGTGGTATTTACGTTGTAGATGTCTATGGGCTCCAGTAAACACTTAAAACCACGTAACACCAGGTGGGCTGTAAGCTGGTCCACCCATGGGATAGATGGTTTTATCCAAGCCCATTGTCTGAAATTGGCTAAATTTTTCTAAATTTCGTTTTATTATCTAATACCGAAGTAACACATACATAATGTGATAGTTCATAAATTACGTTTACAAATTAAATAACGTATGTTTCGTAAATTGTAATAAAAGGCCCAATAGTGATATAGATCTATGATCGGATTTGCGCCGTCGAACGCCACTATATACAAACATACACGTGCCTATAGAGTGACTGTTGCAGAGAATAAATGCAACAGATGTGTCGGACTTGAAAATTGTACATGACTTTTTATATTTATGCTCCGGCCATATAGCCCCGTTTTAAACACAACCATGGCTTGTGACAATAATTTTATCATCGGAATGCCCACCAAGAGTACCTGTAACCACGCTTCATGTTATCAAGTATTTAATTATTCAAAAAAGTTTCACATACGTAACACGAATACAGATATGTTCAAAATTACCCCACAGTCTATTTTTTGTTGTTAGCGGCGAATATTAATTCAAGACCCGTTTGTTGCGGCTTACTTGGAATAACGGAATAGATTCCAGCGTATTATAAGTACAGCCCACGTTGAGATAATAATATGACGTCTTAGTTCCAATTTCTTTGGTATTAGAATCAGACCTGTCATCAAACCGCAATGGTTACATGTGGACAACAGTTGGATCAGAAGAGAGGAAGAAGCAATTATAAGACTTAGATTTGTATAGTAAGTTTAGAGATATCACCATCATCATTATCCTGCCCTTCTCCCAGTCACTTGGGGTCGGCCCAACATGTTTTTTCCTTCCACATACTCTTCTATCATATACCATTTCTTCGCTCACTCTCCTCTTACCTATATCGCCTTTCACGCAATCCATCTTCCTCTATATCCTTCCACATTCATAGTTAGCACTCTCTAACCAACCTCATTTTCATTTCGTCTCATCACATGTCCATACCACCCCAAACGCGCACTTCTCAGCTTCTCTGTCACAGGTGCCACTTTCAGACTTCCTCTAATATATTCATTCCGTATTCTATCCATTCTCGTTACTCCACACATCCATCGCAACATTCGCATCTCTGCTGCATGCAATCGCCTTTCACCCGCCACTTTTGTTGTCCAAGTTTAGAAATCTCACCGTCTACATTACTATTCTGTGCGAGGGTAGAAGCGGTGATCCGTGGAGGAGCGCGGTCACTAAATCATGCCCTGTGAGTCCGACCGGTAAATTAAATCCGTCTAAACCCAAAACCGCAATATAAGCTCAATTTTGCCCAGTTTTATAACTTGACAATTATTATTTTTTACGTCCAAGGAATATACCATATAAAGTAAAATTAAATAATACGCTTTTATTAGCTTCAGACGTATGTATGTTAGTATGTAACGGAACCTTTGAACATGATTTGGACCCCCTTCAAAACGTCGGATTAACTCGAAATTTGGTAGGTATACTTATTAAGGACCGATGACAATTCAACATTTAAAAAAAAATTGAAAAAATTGAAATTCTACTAATATCTGTTCATAAAATATTTATAACTACTGATACCATGCACCCCATTTTTTTTACAATAAAATCATTTTTTCTTACACTATTTTTAATTCAAATTTATTTTCTATTTTTGTGTTGGATTTTCTATAAAAGCGTTTTTTTTTTTTTTTAAACTCTTCTTTATTTTTCATTACTATAACGCGATCCAGTGGTACATTCTGCGAAGCACTGGCCTTGCCCAGGCTAGTATTATCAACGTAACCGGGTTAGAACCCCGTGAGTTCCTGCTCGTTCTGCGAATCTAGCACACCTCTAGCGACCTTCGAGGTTACTAGAGTTACTAGAATGTGTAGGGAATAAAAAAACTATAATTTTTGGTTTACATTGATGAATTGATTGTTACAGGACAAACCCCTGTTGATACAATAACTTTGATTTCGATGATTTCACTTTCGATGCGAATAATCAGCAGCTTGGCTGTTGAATTGGCACTGTCAATGTCAACGTAGTCGTTACTGTTCATACGAACAGCAGGCTCGTTTGCCGTCGACCACAAGAAAACGCTTCGCTGGTCTTCGATTAAAAATGAAAATCCGTTAATGGAATGTCGATTCTTTCTCACGCTCTGCTGCCTTAGCACCTTGAAGATACTGTTAGGCTTATCGGAGACCATATCCAGACCTTGGATGAAACCAGAACATACGATTTCTTCGCTGCAGACGTTGGAAAAGAACAGTAATCCGGTGAATTGAGTATTTAAAACCAACGGTTGTAGTTTATACCGGGAAGCCGATTACATACACAATCATTTAAAAAAATGTTAATATGAAGACTATTAAATTCTCAAAGCAATTTCCCGTCACACATTGTTTGAAAGGTAATTTCAAATACAAAGAGCGGTATTGATGAAAAATATTTTATAATTATTTCATTATAAATTAGTTGTTTTAAAAAATATTCAAATGTGTTATTTTCATTGCTATATGTAGCTTTTTTTATTGCTTAGATGGGTGGACGAGCTCACAGTCCACCTGGTGTTAAGTGGTTACTGGAGCCCACAGACATCTACGACGTAAAAGCGCCACCCACATTGAGATATGAGTTCTAAGGTCTCAAGTATAGTTACAACGGCTGCCCCACCCTTCAAACCGAAACGCATTACTGCTTCACGGCAAAAATAGGCGAGGTGGTGGTACCTACCCGCGCGGACCCACAAGAGATCCTACCACCAGTAATTACGCAAATTAAAATTTGCGGGTTTGATTTTTATTACACGATGTTATCGATCACCGTAGAAGTCAATCGTGAACGTTTGTTGAGTACGTATTTCATTAGAAAAATTGGTACCCGCCAGGGATTCGAACACCGGTGCATCGCTCAACACGAATGCGCCGGACGTCTTATCCTCTAGGCCACGACAACTTCAAAACAAAACCTATATATTTCCAGAGTGTAATAGAAGCATTTAATATAGATCATAATGTGAATGGTGCCGCTTATGTTGTCTCACTTACTCCGAGAGACGGGTAAGACAACCTGTGAGAAGGACAACACGACCGCTAATATATCACGCTGATTATAAACACGTAAACGCAGACCGCAGTCCTTTAACAATAAATCATTTGTAATGCGAGTCCGGCAGGGAGTGTCCCCTCCCGATCATAAGTCCGAGCATAAACGAGAACCGGACGCGGCCACGTCCCCGGGACAAGTCCTCGGATAATTTACGATGTTCAAGAAAGAAATTTAAAGATTTTGAATATCCAGGTCAATCGTCGGTTTACGTTTTAGATTATTTTCGTATATTCGTGACACGTTCCTGGAATTTATGTCGAAACATAAATAGCACACAAAATAATTATTATATAATAGATAACTAGATCTAATCATTTTCGAGAAAACGAAGGCTACATATTTAGTCTGGTCGTCTTGTATTACTTATAATGAAATATTATAAAGCTGAAGAGTTTGTTTGTTTGAACGCGCTACTCTCAGGAACTACTAGTCTGATTTGAAAAATTATTTCGGTGTTAGATAGCCCATATATTGAGGAAGGCTATATAACATCACGGTAAGACAAGTTGAGCACCAATAAATAATGTTTCAAAATAGGGGTTTAAATAGCTCCTTAATATTCTATAATTCAAAAATAATTTCACTTTCTACGTAAATGAAGTGGGTATAATATTTAGCGTTATGCCAAAGTAACTATTCCACGCGGACGAAGTCGCGGGCAAAAGCTTATAAAAGGTTTACACTATAAGAAGCCAAGATCCTGAAAAAAAAAGCTTATAATATGAAGATTTTAATAAGTTACCTTCGGCTTTTTGAAAGCTCGCGAGCTGTCATCTGCAAGAGTTGAATACAAAAAACCGGGGAAACAATTTCCTCGTGACATTAACGTTTTTGAAAACTTCAACGAGGCTCACCGTTGCGCGTGCAATGTTACTCCCCGAATCATAGATTTGGTCTAAGTTATAAGATTAATTATAGATAAGTATTTCGATACCAAAATTATAAAACAAAAAAGTATTCATAAAGAATTTTATGTATAACTTGGCTACGGTGATTTTTAGAAAAACGAAATTGACTGTTTTTGTTTATCTTTCGTATTCTCTGTTCCGTTACATTGAGTGGTTATTTTTAGTGCTTTTAGGATCAAGTTACTTTACTTTAACGACCACAATCTTGCGGTCCGTACCTAACGGATATCGACCTGGTCTTCAAATCAAAACCTTGGTCATACTCAAATGTTAACTAGCAAATACTTCTATACATGTAAACCGGTCTATACAATGTTATCCTATGTATATAACTATAAAAAAATTAGAGTGAAATATTGCAAATCCTTTTAGATTTTTTATGAATACAATTTCACTTATATAGCTTTAAATATTGTCGTCTTTCTTTCATACCTTATTACATGGACGCCATGTCAATGGCAAGATTTTCAGTCAAGATCAAAATCTTATCCAAATCCTATTTGAATCAACTTATGTTTATTAAAAAAAAAAAGAAACGCGCTATTTCTTTAAAATTAAACCAAACACCAATAGAATGTGCGGGTCGTTTAAGTATTCAGTCTCCCACCTGGAAGTGACTGGGAGGGCCCGGAGAGCCATTGTGAGGGCCAGACAGACAAGTCGGCTTCATTATGTGTATAGATCGGAGCCACCCCCACCCGCTCGACGCACTTTTGCACTTGAGGTACAGATTATTAGGACAAGTCGAGTTTAATGTATATATTTGGGGATTTTAAAGCAGTTTCCAGTTATTAATGTAATATATTTGAAGAAGTTTCTAAGTCCCGAGTGGCTCTGACAGCTTCCTATAGCAGAACCTAGATACTTTAAAATCATAAAAATGAAAGATTTGAACCTAGCTATCTCCCTTTCGATTTAATAACTGAAGACCCGTCTTCCTCAAGAAGATTGATGCAAGCGTAGCCACCCAGTTTTTTTTTCCTACCTAAGCTGATAGTCTTGAGAGGCTATATCAGCGTAACCTTAACCAGTAGGTGAGCTCACGGGGCTCAAAGCTGACGACGTTGCTAACACGAACCCTAGCAACAGCCGTGCTTCGCAGAATCTACCACCGGATCGGAAACACAACCCACTGAGAAGATCCGGCGAGAAACTCAGTGGACTGTGTCTGAGGGTTAATTTACTTGTCGAGCCCTTCGTCGCAAGATCCTCCATAGATCCTGCTTAATAATTTAATTTATTAAATCTTATATTCTACAGAGTATTCATGTACTGTTGCGATCTTAATATTAGGTTTACTAATATGGCGAGCTGTTCTTAGAACCCTGGACGTGTCTCGTACAAGTCGGAGACTAGTGGCCAGCATTGAGCATCATCACTTGATGTTTTTACTGCTACCCCACAGATGTTGTGTGCTTAGTAAGAGTTTTTAGCGTTCACGATAGCGTAAAGGCTGAACTTAACGGCTTAACTCAAATTTGTTTGCAGTTGGAATAGCGCCCCTAGCGGCAAACGTAGGCAAACATTACAAGTCCATACAAATTTGAGTTAACTTTTACGCTATCGAGAACGTTAAAAAACACGTTTTGTTTTTTTATTGCTTATATGGGTGGACGAGCTCACAGCCCACCTGGTGTTAAGTGGTTACTGGAGCCCATAGACATCTACGACGTAAATGCGCCACCCACTTTGAGATATAAGTTCTAAGATCTCAAGTATAGTTACAACGGAAGCCGCACTCTTCAAACCAAAACGCATTACTGCTTCACGGCAGAAATAGGCAGGGCGGTGGTACCTACCCGCGCGGACTCACAAGAGGTCCTACCACCAGTACTAAGCACACTGTTGCAAGAAGCTTACATAAGAGTGATCGCGACTGTCTTCGTGATATGACGACAATTTATATAATAATAATAATAATAATGTTTTTATTGCAGGTAACCATGACTCATATAAATTGTTAATAAGACTTAGACCTATGTTAGTAGTTATATTTACATCACAATGAATTACTGTGGTAACATCCCATGGGAGATGGCACCACAGCGACCCATATATACACAGTCCAGCCTGCTTGCGATCATGCTCAGGATACTGTTGGAGCTGGCCCTCACTCTGTTTACCAGAGATGCACACCTCTTACGCATGGTAGCGTAAAAACAATCTGTGTGCGCGTCTGCAAACATCCCTGATGCGCTACAAAAGCGGGGCAGCACCACCAGCACCCTAAACGCGTTATTATATTGAACACGGACAGCGTTATAGATCAACACATTTTGAGGTCACCGAACTTGACTGTACAATGTTTGATTTTAGTCTTCTATAAAGAGTTCGATTGATATGCTTTATCGTATGCAAATAAGTAAGTACCAAATGGTGCTGATAGGAGCCCTCTTTCCTACAAAACATTATCGAAATGAACAAATACAGTCTGTCTGGCTATCTATAATATTTACAAACGATAAGTTAGTCACTATCGAAGTTAAATGTTTATGACGCCGTGACTTTTTTACGAGTACAGATACTCAATATCCACTAACAATATTAGTTAACGTTGCTCTTGTGAGTCCGCACGGGTAGGTACCACCACCCTGCCTATTTCCGCCGGGAAGCAGTGGGGCAGCCGTTGTAAATATACTGAGGCCTTACGTTGTAGACGTCTATGGGCTCCAGTATCCACCTTAACACCAGGTGGGCTGCGAGCTCGTCCACCCATCTAAGCAATAAAAAAAAAAGTTGTCCGTCTCTAACTCGATGCCGAAACTTCTTTTCGTTGGCCCAGCATTACTGGGGACAATGGAACGTGATTTCCTTCTCAAGAAGAAGCCCATGGTTTACCACCAAGCACTCAATATATGAACTAAGAGCGTAATACTATGAAAAGCAATTATGGTAATGGTAACAGCCGTTTATATTTCTACTACATATATATCGTCTGCTAACTGTATCATCATGACCATGCGTCTCAAATGTTTAATTGCAATAATGCCTTTGTCTACATCTATTCACATCAATAGGTTTTGAAACCAAGGGCTTTTCAACTGTGACAAAGAATTTCATAAAAATATAAAAACATAAGTATATACAATAGGCGGAAGCGTCAAGTTTGTCTGTTGCATTTTATACCATCAGCAGTGAACGAATACCGTGATAATCTTTCAGGCGGTCACTGGATGACGAGAGGATCCCGCAAATGAAAAGTTCTGTGACAGAGTTTAGGGATTCCAATGATGAAAAAACTTTAGGCTTGGCCGTAAATAGTTTCCTTTTTTATTTTATACTAGCGACCCGCCCTCGCTTCGCTTCGGAAACATTAAATTTTATTATTGATAGCTGAGTCCCGCGATGCTACCCGCGGTTATTGTCGTACCGCGGGTGAAGCCGCGGGGCGAAGCTAGTCTAAACAAGTAGCCTAAGTTATATTCCCTCTTTCCTCCTCCTTATATCATCAGCTACCTATCAGTGAAAGTCCCGTCAAAATCGGTCCGGCCAGTTCCAGAGATTAGCCGGAACAAACAGACAGACAAAAATTGTAAAAAATGTTATTTTGGTGTATGTACCGTATATAATAATATATTCATATGCATGTAGTAAAAAGCGGTTATTTCAATATTACAAACAGACACTCCAATTTTATTTATATGTATAGATTACATTATGTGAGTACTGGCAGACGACAGTTTAACAAAAAATATTCACTGCTAAAACGAAATGAATATGTGTGAGGAAGTCTGAAAGTGGCACCTGTGACAGAGAAGCTGAGCAGTGCGCGTTTGGGATGGTATGGACATGCGATGAGACGAAATGAAAATTAGGTTGGTAAGAGAATGTTAACTATGAATGTGGAAGGATATAGAGGAAGAGGTAGACCTAAGGAGAAATTGATGGATTGCGTGAAAGACGATGTATAAGAGGGGAATGAGCGAAGAAATGGTATATGATAGAGGAGTATGGAAGGAGAAAACATGTTTCGCCGACCCCAGGTGACTGGGAGAAGGGCAGGAGAATAATGAAACGGCCGCCAACCGTGCACACCCAAGGCTTTCTTTCGAAACAAATGTTTCCGATCTCCATCGAGACCTTGCCACCTCGATATAATATGTCCTCCTATATTAAATGATATGTCAATCCTGAATTGAAATTTAGGAGAGTATTTCGCGGTTACAAGATGAGGTGTGGCAACTCAACGATAAAAGCAAAAAATGATTGCGCAATTGAGTAAGCGCAAACCCTCATCCCCGCTTACCGAGAGAAAAGTGTTACTAATTTGCGTACTGACAACCCGCATTACGATACCGAATGTACACTTGAAATCAGTTCCCTCTGGAGTTTCCGAATGTAATTCGTTTGTAGAAATTGTTACGCCAGGACATGTCTTTTGACAACTTTCAAAATTAAGTTCTCTGAGTAACCGAATGAGCAATGAGACGTGCCAATTAAATAAAATAACTATGCTACTTTCATACACTAAATTAGGAGATTTCAGATTGTATTCCAATTGAAGTACACGAGCATTTAGCCCAAACAGAAACTGATTATCCAAGATATATTAATGGCCACATGGGGTTTCATTCCCGCTAAATGAAGTGTTAGCATCAAATGCAAACGTTTACTTATGACATTCACATGACTACAAAAAATGTACATTGAATACCATCTTTAATAATTATTGAAATAGTTTTTGTTGCATTTAGTTGGATAAAACGGCATAGGTACTATTAATATATATATTGTAACAAATACCATGATACGTTTAGAAAATTATCTTCGACCTGTAATCGTACCCTTAGACCTCATACAGACTCCATGGCTTGTGACCACTAGTGATTAGACCAGATACCCAAAACCTTATTGGCCACGGGTCATTATCAACCAAAGTGTCACTTTTTTCCCTATCTATTCGCTGGTAGCCTGAGAGGCTATACTAGCTACACTCGGACGGGTAGGTGAGCTCACGGGCTCATAGTTAGATGAGCTTTATTTATAAAAAGATACATATACTTGCTTATTATACTTTATTTTTTAAGCTGAAGTGGTTCTCTTGAAATTATCAAATCGGTTACTCAGTGTCCTGGGAGTCACACATTGTCGTCCGCTGGACTAGACCAACAAGCTGACGACATTTTAAGCCCTATGGAACCCCCTTCAATTTCAACAACGTTAAATACCACACGTCATATAATCATGTGAAAGGCGAAGAACATAAAAAGAAATGGTTGAAGTACCCCGTAGATGTACGGAACCTTAAAAAAAGCTTAAAATACAGTTTCAATGTTGTGCTGAAGTATTTTTTATATCCCGCGCGAAACTTTAGCAATCAACTGCCTGTGCTGTTTGTGGGACAAAAACAGACGTAAATCTGTTTTTTTTTGAAACCCAAATGGAAACTAGAGGCACCTGCATACTGGGACAGTATGTACGATCTATTTGAGGGCTAGCTTTAAAAACCTCTTTTTCAATTACTAGCCAACTATTAGCTGTGTTCGAATGGAAAGTAGTGTAAGGTTTATGATTATTTATATTAATATGATTATATAATGTCCTGTAGTAGATATTAAGAATTATTGTTAAATATGAGGTTTGTATTGCAAAACATTTAAATATTATTGTTTATTAGTTGCTCAGTTGACTGCTTTTAAAGACACGTGACTAAGCCACGTGACCAGTCAAGAAGGGATAGCCGGCTGAGACATATTTAAAAGAGAATGCAGGCGGTCAGAAGACAGTAGTTGAATAAGACGCATCAATGTAAAGTTGGCAGATTAAATCAGAATGTGAATAAAGTTAGTCTGTTTGATTTATATGTCTGACACCCAAAAGTATGTACCAAGATTAAGTCGTACGTACTTTGATTACGATCTATAACGCATTCGAAGCATAGAGGTCGGAAATATTTCGTAGTAAGTGCATAGCATAAGCCCCCCATTTCGAAATCCTTCTAAACAGTCATCACCAGTCACGAAATTGAAACACACTACGTCGCCATACTAAGCGTGAATTGATAAACATCAGCTCATCCTTTTAGAACTTTGGTAGCAAATGTGATTAACCACATCCCCGATTGCCTCTAAGTTACGTCGTGTTAATACCTTTTACAAAATGAGGGTAGAACTGTAAATCGGCATCGTTGACAACATTAATTGAAGTCACCTTATCTCGCGGCGCGGAATCGGTGGAAATAAACTTTTGTTACCTAGAGCTGAACATCTCTATTGATTGTTTGGAAGTTTATTGGGAACTTAACGATCTTGGAGCGGAGAATTTTGAACCGAGATGTGAAGTACTGTGTTCATTCTAATCGGAAATAGAGTAAAAGAGCCTAGAGGCAGTGGCTTGGCTGTACCCTGGTATTGGTCGTCGCATGAGTCCGACGTTGACCACTCTCCAAACAGCAAATAAGCTGTATGTCTTTTTTACTCGTGGTAGGACCTCTTGTGAGTCCGCACGGGTAGGTACCACCAACCTACCTATTTCTGCCGTGAAGCAGTAATGCGTTTCGGTTTGAAGGGTGGGGCAGCCGTTGTATCTGGGTAAGTGGCGGCATTTGCGTTTAAGATATCTATGGGCCTCGGTAACCACTTAAAATTTTACAAACTTTATGAGTAATTAAGTAACAAATTGCAAAGATCGTGGGCTACATTTTTGGTAAAGCGAAATATTTTAGTTTCTTAAGACCCTAATTACCCTATCGCTTCCCCCTATCTCTTTAATTACGAGAACATAGGAATTGGAATAAACTAGTCGTTAAATTAATACAAAATTGGTACCAATAGATTATGACTATCGCAGTTGTTTATTATCAGGTTAATAATTAGTTTATTTACTATACATAAAACTATTAATAAAAAGTTTATTAACTGTTGATTTTTACATGATCTTCAATTATCAATATCTTCATCTATAAAGAAGTGAAATAGCAGATTTGTTCTGTATATGTGCATACATTTCAAGCTGCATGCAGTGTTTCTAAATAACAATCGGTGTAGAACATTGCATGGCTACGTGGCAAGCATTGCTGCTATCTCACGAGTCCTGTGTGGGCGCGGCGCTGTTACCAAAGTGCACGAGAATGGTACATGCTCTTGCAGGGCCGAACTTTGACTCTCGAATTCTAAAGAATTTGTTAAAGTGAGTAAATTTAACAAGTACCAATTTCAAGATATTTTAAATTGAATTTAATTAATCTCCGACTTCGTTGGTCTCTCCACTTCAAGGATCGCCCTTATCTATACTAATATATAAATCAACAGTGGTTTTTGCGGATGTTCCGTTATAACTACTGAACCATGCATCCGACTGACTTGAAACATGGTATCCATGTAGAAAATACATGTACTTAATGGATAGGCTAATATTTAGATGAGTGTTGGACTCCCTAATAATAATGTTAATTTTAAATGCCCAGCAAAGCAAGCGAGTACGGCTAGTAATTTTATAATCCTGTATGGTAGCATTACATTTCTCTTTCGATCCATTTTAATTTCAAAGAATGCTGCTATTATTATAGCCCGTCCTACGACTTCAATTATTGTCATATCAATGGCTCGATACAGGTCATAAGTCATGATAAAAGTTTCGTTTTGACATAGAGAGATTCATGAAGATTCAGTAATGACTGTGTCATAATAAATCAGTGCATTATTAGCGTATTGACTGCCAAATTGATACGCTCCAAAAATCTCACTGAGATATTCAGTTGTAATACCGGTGAGTGTCTCCGAACTGTTAGTAATTTGATTGTGACCCTGACACTGTCGATCTTCATGAGAAACTTTAACGCCTGTAAAGATATGAAACCCAAAGTATTGTGGGGTTGAGTAAGGCGCGAAGGATTTACAATACGAGTTAGTAGTTACATTGGGGGGTCAATAAAATCCCTTCTTGTTCCAATCCTGCACAAGCGGGCCTTCATTAGCGAATGCAGGTGCCTTGTGCTTGCCGTTCTTTACGTCACTTTTGACTCGCTCTGACGCGACCTTTGTTATTCCAAACGTACCGATATTGAAGTCTGTTTATATTTCTCTTACAAAAGCTACGGTTATTCAACGCAACTTGGTAAATGGTAACTCGTAACTTGGATGAAAAACAAAATACATTGTTTCAAAATGTTCAATAAAATCATCAAAGGCACAGTATATTTCTATCGAACATTTTCAGCGCTAATGTAATCCCCAATATATGAAACATAATTAAATTAATTGGCAATTAATTTCTGTCTTAGATCGTGTTTCGTTTTTCCCGAAAATAATAAACCATCATTAAAAACTGAACATACATGTCTTCCGTGATTATTAAAATTATAACGTATTCGAAGTGTAGGAGTAGAAAATTAATTAAGTTAAGTATTACATTTTCACTCGGATACTTAGCATGCTTTTTAGGTTGGGTGAACTTTTGGTCCCTTGATGACGAATTACAAACCAAACCCTTTCTAAACAACATATTTCCATTAGGTATTTCTAACCCTAACATCCTGTGAAGATAATTTTAGTGTAACGCCCTAACATGGGGAAAATGTCCGGCGTCCCCGACTTAACTGCCCATTCACAACTATACTTAATTACGTACACAATAGAAGAGCATTATTTTAGGAATAAATAGACACGTCCCGAGCTTCGAGTAAAGGGTTCCCGTCATAGAAAGGGTGCAATCTAATTTCACAAAAAGGATGTACAGAGGAGCCCTTTTCGGTACACACCGACTGCTGTACCCAGCAATTTTACGACCAACACTTTATGTTTTATGCATTTGATACGATTGGCTGATTGAGGCACCTTGAAGAACTAATTGCATAAGTACTATTACGCGCTGGGATTGGGGATAAATAAATGTTCCACCAAAGTACAACTACAAACTGTATTCAACACTTAGAACACTTAAAACACCTTAAAATTCTCACTTCGCTTCTTCCGCTTCGCTTCAGGTGATCCGTTCGCTGTTTCGCTTCGAGTAGTTCCGATTACTAACTAACTGCGTGCCATCCTTGCAACGCTTTTATAGCTGATACCATATCCCTAGAACTATCGAGAATATTCCACACATCTCTAGTATTGTTTTCCGCTATCTGACAATAGATGGCGTTGTACTTCTCGAGCGTTCTAGCTGCTACTAGATCCTTCGATATTCGTTCGACTATTCAGTGATAGATGGCGTTACTCTTACCGGCGTAACAGTACGTTGTGTGGTTGCCAAATCCCTATGCAGTATGATCAGAGAACCAGCTGCAGCGATACTGAAGAATATAGGCGATGAAAAAATGGGTATGTCTTTTAAAATTGTTTTTACCTTCAATGTCAATTAACTCAATCCAATACTTGGGTACTGTTGTGTGAACTAATTAGTTGACAAGATAGTTTTTCATTGATTTTAATATGTGAGGTTTTTTTGGAAACTCACAAGCAGATTGGGGAGGAATTTAAAAACTTAAAAGAACTCTTAATAAGTATGGCTCATATAGTAAAAGTGCTTATTATATTTAGCATAGATATTTTCGAATCGCACTGGACTGAATTTTAGTCCAAGCATCTTTTATTGTGTAATTTTTATTTCAAGGCCTCATAAAAAAAATAGCACTACGGAAATTGTTTTATTCATTACCTACACAAAGGTAATTAATTAATTAGATAAGTAATTTAGGAAAGATACTTCATTATAACTCTCCTAGGACCAACCCGGCCACTTCGAATGCTTCAATATTATTTTTTCTAAAGAAACATATCTAAAATGCAACATTGATGGTTTTTTATAGCCGTGTGTCTCAAATACAGATGACGCCCAGCCATCCGTGTCTCGTCTCATTGAATACCTTCCCGTTTGAGTTGCTTTTTCAGAAAAACCACTGGCTATGTACACCCAGTTCTTTATACCTACGTGAGAAGATTCTATTGGCGAAATAATTCCCTTTCAACATCGGCTCCTTTGTGACTAACAGATTCAAAGACATATCGTTGAAGACTAATTCTATTTTTCTTCTATTTTGTTGTCTGGTATTTCTGTGCTTTAATAAATTTACAGTTATAATGCATATCTCAATACTTCTTTATTAGCCTGACCTGCATCTGTCTATCTATATATCCATCTATGTAACGGAC
The DNA here is from genome assembly GCF_030269925.1 of Bombyx mori. Classification (NCBI taxonomy): domain Eukaryota; kingdom Metazoa; phylum Arthropoda; class Insecta; order Lepidoptera; family Bombycidae; genus Bombyx; species Bombyx mori. The sequence goes on from NC_085133.1 coordinate 10,831,441, forward strand.
TCTTTCTTGGACTTTCCCTTAACTTTAAAACATTTACATGTTATGACCGATCAAAATTGTAAATGTAGAAGAAATTAGAATTTTTTTAGCATTAGCTTAATTGGCATAGATAACTACGCTTAAAATTAAATCTGCCTTTTAAACGTGGAAGAACAAAAACTTATCTCTATTACATGACGCAAACCCAAAAAAACTTGGTGCCAACAACTTGGACATGTCGGCCAATAAGTTTGTCGAGTGTTGGACCAGCTGTCTCCTCGGACCAAGTTCGGAGGACAAGAAAAAGAACGTATTGAAACTTAGCATTCTGGACTTGTAGCTTAATGGCTTGTTGAGTCTGCAACTTGTATAACTTTATCTGTGAACGAAAAAGCTGAGTAATTCAGATTGTTTTTAATTGGTTGGGTTGTGAAATTGAGATGTTTTATGGATGTTTGAAACAGCCTTATATCTATACTAATATATAAATCTACAGTAGTTTTTACGGATGTTCCGTTATAACTTCTGAACCATGCATCCGATTGACTTGAAAATTGGTATGCATGTAAAAAATACATGTACATAATGGATAGGCTAATATTTATATGAGTGTTGGACTCCCTACACCAGTTGTGGGGGCGTTAATGATGAGAATCTTTGTGGGGGTGAGAAACAATAATGTTAATTTTAAATGCCCAGCGTTTATTGGTATTATTTATTATTCATTGGCACTACTTTGTACATCGATCAGCGGGCAAGTTTATTTGTCACTGCAGGGATACAAGCTTACTTTTGGCTGTGAACTGGCATCACTGTTTTTTATAAGACCACACCTCGTCAGAAGTGGTGGTTTGAAACTTATTAATGTTATTAAAGTATAAGTACAATAACAAATACAATACAATAAGATATTGACTCTGACTTGACGACTATCGCCGAGATTAAGAACTGCTCATTCAACTAGAGGTTTTTGGATCCAGGTAGCACCGGTGCTTTGTATACGGTACTATAGTATAGTCCGTATACCGATAAGGCGAAGGAACAATAGAACAACACAACGCACGACGACCTCTTATGGTTCTTGGTCATTACTTAGTACCAGGTAAGCGGCGAGTTCATCTGCTGAACCTTACTTAGATGGGTGGACGAGCTCACCACCATAGTTACCTACCCACCCACCTAGTGTTAAGTGGTTACTGGAGCCCATAGACATCTACAACGTAAATGCACCACCCACCTTGTGATATAAGTTCTAAGATCTCAGTATAGTTACAACGGCTGCCCTACCCTTCAGACCGAAACGCATTACTGCTTCTATTGAAAAGTATCAATTACATTAGCATTGTGCATGCACTGTATAATTCAGGTGATCATCCGTTCCAAGATGCTTGTCACCAAACCCTACTTGTTGGCAGCCCAATTCCACACTGATGAAAGTAATTAAGTTTAAAATGCGTTTGACTCTTTAATTAAAACATTATGACAACGAAGGCTCTTCAACTTTTTGGAGTTTGTACATAGATCTTCGGCTACACTCTTATTTAATTAATGACAAACAAAAGGATGCTGGTTTGCGTGTGGTACGAGTTATGAGTGGAACAATATACGGAGTTATTCATGATCGACAAAAATACTTAGCTATGAAATTTTGTTTAGTATAAGAACGCATTTAGGGGATTGATAGACTTGTCTCGTTTTTGTGGCGCTTCTGGGATGTTCGCGGATAGAGTGGTTGATTGCTTCCACACTACTATGCGAAAAAGAGGTGCATCTTTGGGGTGCTTGAAGTGGGGCAACTCAAATACCCTATCGAAAATGATCGCCAGTAGATTGGATAGAGTATATGTGAATCGCTGCTGTGCATTTTTACTTTTTTTAATTATACCATACATACATAATTGTTATTTTCATAGTTATACAGTTTTAAGAGATCTAGAACAACAAGAGTCCTGGTTACTTTAATAAATAAATAAATTATTATTATTATTATTTGTTGACTACATTGCTTTTACTCAAATAGATGTGAAGTAGTGACCGTAGCATTTGTGAGCCACAAAATGTGTGCCGCCTCTTGTTTCGAGGAAATGTCCACTACCCGACAATACTCAAAATAACCACGCGGAAAAAAATAGATGAAAAATCGCTATAGTTCGTAAGTTGTACCAAAACATAATAAACTTTGAAGTCACGAAAGATTCAAACTCGAAACTTGTAATTGAATGATTAATTAATGGTAAACTTGACGGGTGAAGTCATCCGCTCAGGGGATTGTTGAGATGCTGTTTCTAAACTGATTTTCTTGAGACGAAACTGCTAATTTGGCATGCAAGATGACATTTTTTAGCTTCCTAGCGCTCCTGCTACCACGCTTGCTAATTTTTTTTTTCAGGTTAATGTTCGTGGACCATCTTGCCTATGAGCAGCGAGGAGGGGACAGTTTTTTCTTTATTGCTCGTGGTTACCTAGGTCTTTAATGCTCAATGGAACAGATACAGCATTGGGGATGATTTTTCTTTAACTGCATACTCTGTAAATGAACTCACGGCCTATCTGATGATAAAGGACCGCATAGACCTCATTGCGTGTCTGCCGCCACCCACCTTGAGAAATAAGGTCTAAGTTCCAATCGGTTAGTATAACAGTTGTCTCATTCTGTAAATCGAAACGCTATACTGGTTCTCGGCAGAAATAGACATGGTGGTACAAATACGCGCGCGGACCCATAAGGGCGAGAAATAGAGAATATGGTAAGGTCTAAGCACCTTGCCTCATTCCACACGGACTTCGATTCTGCTTTGAAGTTTCACGAATTTGACCCATAACAAAACCTGGACTTTACATGATATAAGCCAGCAATGACAACTCGAATGGCTGCCATTGTACCTATATATCGACGCTTGAAAGGCAAACGTGACTAAGCGACAATAACTGCTGTATACATAAATGATAGGCAATAACCATAAAAATATATTTCTAGGTCTATTAATTTTTTTTTTCTTTTTTTATTTGCCCTTGTAGGCAGACTAGCATACGGCCCACCTGATGGTGAGTGGTTACCGTCGCTCATGGACTTCAGCAATGCCAGGGGCAGAGCCAAGCCGCTGCCTAAATCATTTCAATCCTACAGCTAGATTCGTTAATATAGTTTTTTTTTAGGTATTTCAACTTTAAATGAGTTTACTGTAAAGTTCACGCATTGTCGCTTAGTCAGGTTTGCCTTTTAAGCGTCGATATGTACTCCGCATCATCCGTGGGTAAACAACAGAATTGTTTTTATGGTTCCCGGAACAGTTCTAGGGACGTAGTTTTCATGTCACTCATCGTTCACGTCTAGTGAGATATTAAGGCAGGACGGTGCGAGTTATATACATAATTGCTCGCGAGTCTACTCGTCTGAGAACGTAATAAAGTGCCTTTAATTACGATTGGTTCATAAAACGAAGCTTTCTAATTCGAATGATAAATTGGAAAACGTTCCTTGGAAATTACAAAATGAGACCTCTCCATTAAAATTTATTAATTTTATACAACTTCATGATGAAGAAATGAGTTGATGAGTTTCAATTCACACGATATTCATTTACGTTTTCAATTAAAAACGTTTCAGAATTAATTAATTTTACGCCTTATTTCGCGTCGTGATTCAAATAAGAAGTAGTTGTTGTATAATTTTAATACCAAGTAACAATTCAAGGTGAAATAGTTTTCAGTTTGATTTAGTAAGCAAGACGAATCTGTTTCCCACCTGATTATAAGTGGTTACACATCAACCAGCAATACGGGACGTGCAACCAAGTCGCTATTTAACGCCGAGAGTTCTTGAAGCTGTTCAAACCACGCTGTAACAGTGTGGTTGGGAATTCATTACCGAACTTGATGGAGTAAGAAGTTTAACTCGAAGAAATCTTTTTTTTTTTTTTGGTCAGGAGGAAATCGCCCTCCTCTGGGAATGGAGGGCGGGGCATGTCGGAGTCGAACTGAGTAATAAAACCTCTTAGCGCTCAACAACCCACGTCCGAACCTCGCATGAGACAGAACTCATGAAAAGGCAACGGGGGGAAAGTGAAGCGTTTAGTGCGGAGCACATGTCTCCCATCACCCTCCCCCTCGGGACGCCGGACCAGCGGTCGTCGGCGCCACGACCACCAGCCCTCTCGGTCGGCAGGCTATCCGGAGCCCGCCTAGATGGCGCCAGTTAGAATGGGTTATCCTACGGATCAAGTAATCCTAACATCTTATCTCACAATGCTACATCCTCATCCCGTGTCCATAGGTGAGTCTTTTATCCCGTCGCCCGGTCGTGCCTGCGAGGATCGTGCCTGTGCACAAATTTACATAATTACCTCAATCAAATAAATTCGTTAACGGAAAGAACTGTAGGTATTCTTTTTAATCACGATCTCCGCCTCATTAACGTTTACAGTTATCTTTTTTCCCTTTTCTAATTGAAAAAACGGTCAAATTAATAATTTCAGACAGTTCTGGAATTCTTTTCCCAAAGGTTCTTTAATTACTGATTCGGAAATGTTTTGAAGGTTTCAAAGAACCACCAATCTACTGCCGGGACTTTGTTCGGTTTGAAACAAATTCTTTGGGATTACGTTGGTTACCGTCACAAATGATAATTTGAGTCATGGCCAAGTTTCTGGCCAAGTCTGGATTCCGCCAAATACACTCCGCAAGCCTCTTTGAAGAAGAACACGTTACGGTGCTCAGGAACCCCTATAGAGGTAAGTTCTTTTTTTTATTGCCCTTGTAGGCAGGCGAGCATACGGCCCACCTGATGGTGAGTGGTTACTGTCGCCCATGGACTTCAGCAATGCCAGGGGCAGAGCCAAGCCGCTGCCTACCGCTAGTTCATTCCAGACCGGATGGTGCGTCACAGAAAGGGTATGCTAAAACGCATTGTCAACACGAATTGATAGCTCGGTTTGTTCAAACTCCGTAAGGTAATTGGTCGTGTTAATTAACGTGATATATTCAGCTAGCATGCCGCCAGATGTAGCTAATTTTATCTAAATCTCTGCCAATTCATTTATGAAATTATGAAAAACCACGTGCACTCACAAGCCTTCTGTTTACTGTTGTTGATCACAGATGCGTAAAAAATGTTCTACAAATACTCCAAGCCGAATACGCAAACGTAGTCCGTATAATTTGTCACTAAAGTGTTCGCGAGCGCTCACGAGTTTCGGTAGAAAGTTCTGGAAAGAAGTCGAGAGTCACGCACGGTGATTTATTCTCAGAGATCACACGTGCACTCGTCCTTGTAGCGTTCAATTCTGATATTCGGATGCGATTTCACGGTACGGAGGATACGCGGGTCGTGTTTCACATGTTTGTAATTTAAATATTTTCTTTCATTTCATCTCAGAGGCTGATGAGAAGACGGCGAGAAAATCACAGCCAGGTCGCTGTTCAACAGTACGTACTTTTCTTAAATACGGCCTATAGATGCGTATTGTAATAGGTAAATAAGAAGTGGAATAGTAGAAAGAGGCAGAGTATCATCTCACACAGTTCTTCGGAAAACTCTTCATAACTCTAACGGCTTCCACAAAGATTATTAGCTCTCAGATGTACATATTATAATATTGTATCATTGCATTGAATTACAGTGGATTTCATTAATAACGACCTCGGTTGTAACGACTTTTTGGTTATAGCGACGTCAAACTTACGTCCCTTGAATTTAAAGCATACTTTCGTAAGAAATTCATTCGGTAATAGCGACTTCGGATATAGCGTCAATTTCAGGTATAGCGACTTGTTTTTATGAACCATTTATGACAGATTCCCAGAAATCACTTACGGATATTACTATTGAGTCGGCAAAAGACTCATTCGTAAAATTATTAAGCTTTCTTACCCTTTATTTACATTCACAGATGGTCAAGCAAATGCTTTGTTTGTATGTTCCTATATACAAACAAAGCATTTATTTGACCATCTGTGCTAAGTAGTCCTCTACTCAGCACGGGAAACTTACGTGAATATTGACGATCAAGTTATCACTACTAATAGTTTGATAATAAAATTATTGAGTCTGTGCTTCAAACACAAGAAAAGGAGTATGAAGAAGATGAAGAAGACTGCAACCTAAATGAAATTTCAACAACTAGAGATGCATTATGAGCTATAACAACGCCCAAAAAGTACTGTTTATTTGGTGAAGGTCAAATAATTTAAATGTAGAAGGAATTATGAAAATGGAATACACCTTACAGCGTGCAGACAAAACTAAACTTAAACAGTGCACTATAACACGTTTTTTTCAATAACACCCGTGTATACCATAATTAAATAAATGATAAGTAAATACATATTATGTACATGACTTTCTATAATTTCGGACATAGCGACCTCCGGATATAGCGACGACATTAAAGTGCCCATCCGTCATCGGTATAACCGAAATTCACTGTATATCATTTTATATCATTGAATTATTTTTTTGTGTTTTTTTAGTGGGAAAAATAAGTGCATAAATACAAAATAAGTAATCTGAAAATTTATTGAACCTATACAGGACCAGATTCTATACAGGAAATTCCGACCAAACAATGAATGTAAATGCTAGACTCAGCTAGGTATAGTACTGACTGACCCTCGTGACATCGACATATGTGCGTGATAAATCTCGTTCGTTGAGTGCGGGGAGTGGACTCCCGTTGACGCCTTATTCATCCCGACCCACGGTTTTGACCCTCATCCGTCAGAAGACCTTAACCCGGTTCCCGAAAATGATAGTGAGGAAACTAGAATACATGATACCACTAGTGTTTAGTGTTGTTTAATCACGATGCGCAGATTCAATCGCCCACCGATGTGTGAACTCACTCAGACCAAGCACTACCTAGTTTGAATAATCAATGTTTGCTATCACGAGCCACTAAAGTGAAGTACATACAAGCTTTTATAAATACCAGTGGTCGCCCAGCGGTCAAAATTCGAGCATAGTTAATAGAAGTTTTAAGTTTGAACATATTACGGTTCTATTGTCACATTTCTATATTAATCAATGTTCTATAATCACAGATTTCACCAAGGCTACACGATAGACGAATAATATTAAAATATTTGACCACAGACTTTAACAATAAACAAAACAATATATTAACGTGTGTGTGTCAAATACATAGTAATGTGTGTGTAATGTTTTTTTAATGATTTATTTTATTTTTATGCATAATTAAAAAAAATAGATTTCTGCTCTTTTTCTCTATATTCTCTATAAAAGTGGGAAAATTCATACTCCTCTGTCGGCGCAATTTTTGTAATTAAGGGTACAAAGTTTTTGCTTCACGTATTAATATATAGATTCCTATTAGAGTTATTGAGCTGTAGGGTTCCAATTTGCGCTTCCCAACAGCGTTCATACGGATTGGCATTGTCCCGTTTTTGCTTATTAAAGTTTTCAAGAATTAAGGTTTTTGCACTGGTCTAAGATTTTCAGGGCTATAAAAAAGGACAATTGTAGCAGGTAGGGGGGTCTTGAATATGGAATATATTACTTCACTTTAGTACTTGATTTCAGACTTTTAGACAACTTTAAAATTGTAATTAATATATGTATAGGCTAACTTATTACAAGGCATACGGTGAACTCGTGAACTCACTGACAGAGTTAATAACATCTAACATCGCCAATGTTTAAAACTGACGACGGCCAGCTGCCAAACGCCATACATCAAAACGTTTTCAAAATTGAAAAAATCCAATATACCTTTCGGATCATAAACTGTGAAAAAAAGATATTTAACATCAATATTTCAGGGTGACTGCTCGGGGGGTTGTCCTGAAAAATGTTCTCGGACTGATGTAGTGTCGCATTAGCGGGCAAACGCGTGTTTAAATGAGATAAATGACGGACGACACCGTCGTTAGGCGGGGACGTCGTGCCGGCGGAAGCGGGGACGATGCGTCGACGCGGCTTAGAATTGTGTTCCGCGGAAATCGCCTAAAGGCTTCGTCAAAAAGTACGCGTACTTAGCGCTGCGTTATAACGTCGCGTTTTAACGTCGCGCTCTTTTCATGTCACACCAATTGACTAGATGAGTCTAACGCTCCTTGACGCAACGCATTCGCCAAATCAGCCTTTCGATAGCAGTGTGAAAATTTAAAAGTATTAAGAAATCGAGTGATTCAGATGTGGCATTGTATAAGCATGGGTATTTCTATCAATTTTTCGGGCATTATCCAGTATTTTAATACACATTCACTCGGACGCTAAAATAAAATTTGTAAAAAATTACACGCCTGACGTCAAAGCGTCCTAACGCCGCGACAGAGCGTTGCGTACTTATAGCGCTGGGGCTCTGTTTGACGGTATGGTACCATAGTAGTACAACACATCTCGGCGTTCATAGCGTGCCGTCGGTTTAACGCTTTGACGCGCGCTAATTACGCGTTCTGTTTGACGAAGCCTTAAGTGCTTGTTCACGTCGAACGCGCGGGTGCGGCGGCGAATGCGGGCGCGGTAGACGTAGCGAGTTCGTGTTCACATTGTCCGCCAGGCGTTTGCGCGAGTTTGATATGTTTTCAGAGATTGGAAACATGGACGACGATCTTTTATTTTTAACCGAAAAATCATACTTAAAGTGGGAGATGATAACAATTAGAATCGGTGGGCATGAAATTAATTAAAAAAGAGAACGGTATGGTGAATTTCATACTTTATTCTTATTTCTTCTGTATTGAAAGACGTATCGTTTCTAGCGACAAGTTCAAACTTGTTGAACTTACCCGACGTCGCGAGGGAATCGCGCGCTCCGCCGCTAGTTCGACGTGAACACACCCATACAACTCGCGCGTTTGATATTGTCGCTAGCTTGCCCGCTACTTAGACCGCGCGTGCCTTTTGTACGTGAGCACTCGTATATAACGCGATATGTTTGATATTTCGTGACCGCGCCCGCCTCCGCGCCCGCCACCGCGCCCGCGTGTCAACGTGAACAAGCACTTAGAATCGTGTTCCGTAGTCGCCTACGCGCAACGCGAGTTGCGAGAGGTGCGTTGCTCTCCATACACTGAAATAATTACTATTTTGAGTTTGTTATGTAAATAAGGCCGTAATGGATGTGATGCCAGCCGAGCGACCCTTTTGCATACCCCTAGTGTACTTCTAGCATCAATTACTGGATACTACATGATCAATCAAGTGTAAAGTGGTTTTCGGAACCCATATAAATACTAAATTTTATTGTATAACAGCAATTCCACTGGTGGGATTCCACAGCTTTTCACTGGTGGTAGGACCTCTGGGGAGTCCGCACGGGTAGGTACCACCACCCCGCCTATTTCCGCCGTGAGGCAGTAATGCGTTTCGGTTCGAAGGTTGGGGTAGCCGTTGTAACTATACTGAGACCTTAGAACTTATATCTGGAGGTGGGTGGCGCATTTACGTTGTAGATGTCTATGGGCTCCAGTAACCACTTAACAACAGGTGGGCTGTGAGCTCGTCCATCCACCTAGCAATAAAAAAAAAATTCCACTTTCACCCAGAACACACGAGCGTTTCGCGGCAGAAACAGTCCGAGTGGTGGAAGCTTCCGTGGGGACTAAATCTTATCGTCTAAATTTATAAATTTCCGGTTTCGATTCAAACTACAGGATGAAAAAAAACGCTATTTGCGAAATCTGAACGCCGACACAGTCTCATCACTCAGTCCGAATGAACCGAGCTATTTATTCTTTAAGCTGCAAGACGACGATAGCGCGGCACAAACACCACTAAGCGAAGTCTATATTATGATTACATAGACAAGATTGTCCTCTGGAAACATGTTTTCCACGCAATGATTTCGGGCTATAAGATAAAGATAAAGAAGGCTTTATTAACAATCTTAATTCATATTTAGGTATATATTATTAATGTAATTTTTCTAAGCATTTGACATCGGCAAAGATTGTTTTGCTTTCGCCTAGGCTTTTCTCATTTCTCCTTCCACGTAGAGCCTGCAACGGCCTTTATGTCGTCTTACCTTTGGAACGGTCGTTCTTTTAATCTTTTCCCCTCTCGAGGGTACCACTGAGATACTAATTTAGCCCATTTTTTTGTTTAGCTTCTTATTAAAAAACCTATCCATTTCCACTTAAATTTTTTAATGTATGATATTTTTTTATGTAAAATATGTGTATGATACATCCGATATTTTTATTTTCATACGGATATCTTTTAATTTTATTTTATGCTTTCTTTGAGCCCATAGACATCTACAACGTAAATGCGCCACCCACCTTGAGATATAAGTTCTAAGGTCTCAGTATAGTTACAATGTCCTTCTGAGTTAAGACCTGGTCAGACCTGGTGACACCCATAAATCATAGTCGGAAGTATATTTGTATTAGATACTTTGCTTTTGAGTTGTAGTGGAATAGACCGATTTTTTGTTATTACTTTATAATTTCGGGCTATAAGGTTAATTAAATAACTTACTAGTAAACATTCAGATAGACTAGCAATGTCTTTTTATGATGTATGAGCATCATAGCCACAGCCACAGAGCGCTACTTTTGTTCCGACACATAATCACAACATAATCACCACTTAGACGAGTCGCTTCCGCGTCGCGTCGTAACCCAGCCCCAAACTACAAGTTGTTTGTTAAACTTCAAGGAAACTGTCCTTTTACGTTGTTCACCAAGATATTGGATATCATGTAGAATTCATGAAGTTCTGACGGGCTGTCGGGATTTATCTCGACGTACAACTTTTACTACCTCAGTTTACCGGTTGTAGGACACTTCCGTTAGCTGTTTTTCAAAGCCCTAAGTATTTTTTTTAAAACAGAAGACTTTTTTTAAACTAATTCTGGCCGACTCAAAGCCACGCCATTACCGATGCTCAACATGAGCGTTTGTAACAAACAAATGGAAACCGTAGATCAATTTTTTTTTTATTGCTTAGATGGGTGGACGAGCTCACAGCCCCCCTTGGTGTTAAGTGGTTACTGGGGCCCATAGACATCTACGACGTAAATGCGCCACCCACCTTGAGATATCAGTTCTAAGGTCTCAGTATAGTTACAACGGCTGCCCCACCCTTCAAACCGAAACGCATTACTGCTTCACGGCAGAAATAGGCAGGGTGGTGGTACCTACCCGCGCAGACTCTCAAGAAATCCTATCACCAGTAAATGCGAGGGTCTAGCAAGAACAAGAATGGAGATCTAATGAAAGCTATCCAAACGTATCTGCAAGTCGGTACCCTCTAACATGATCGCGATAGTCATACCGTAGTAGGAGATGAAGAGTCCTCTACTGTACACTTAGGAGAATGGCACTAAGATCCTGAAGGATCAAAATGTCGGCCGTTTAAATAACAATATGATATTAACCGCAAGAAGTCGTAAACACAATGGTATAGCGCTACTGGCCAGTTTTGATTCCGTGCTAAGCGGATATGTACTTCTTTGATTACATACTAAAGTACTTTTGGAGTAGAGTAAGTCGGACTAAAATATGCAAATCTTAAAATACTTCAAGCAGTTTGAACAAGAGAACTATTGTTAGACAAAGTAGGGCGCTCGGCTGATGTGTGACGTAAAGACAGACGGTGCATTGTGGACGAGGAATGTAGATGAGTTTATGTTTGTGTGCGTGTAGATAGAACGCTTTTAATAGTTTCCAGAGAAGGGACAGTACTTCTGTAAGGTTTTTTATTTAAGAAAACGATGTTAATGTCGTCGCGGCCCACTGGGCAAGATGCCCGTTCTTTCGTAATGCGGTTGTGTTGACGTTCAAACAGAGCAACCAGGTATAGTCGTCGTGGCCTAAAGGATAAGACGTCCGGTGCATTCGTGTTGAAGCGATGCACCGGTGTTCGAATCCCGCAGGCGGGTACCAATTTTTCTAATGAAATATGTACTCAACAAATGTTCACGATTGACTTCCACGGTGAAGGAATAACATAGTGTAATAAAAATCAAACCCGCAAAATTATAATTTGCGTAATTACTGGTGGTAGGACCTCTTGTGAGTCCGCGCGGATAGGTACCACCGCCCTGCTTATTTCTGCCGTGAAGCAGTAATGCGTTTCGGTTTGAAGGGTGGGGTAGCCGTTGTAACTATACTGAGACTTTAGAACTTGTATCTCAAGGTGGGTGGCGCGTCTACGTTGTAGATGTCTATGGGCTCCAGTAACCACTTAACATCAGGTGGGCTGTGAGCTCGTCCACCCATCTAAGCAATAAAAAAAAAAAAAAAAAAATATATATATAAAGTAAATCAGTCTCTGTGTTGGGCTTACTGCTTCCCTTGGGGGGGGGGGGGGGGGCTACTCTAGGATCTTCTGTGGCCCTCTATTCATGAAATAAGCTGCGAGCTCGTCTTCCTATGTAAGCAAACTATAATAAATATCATGTTAAATCAGTACAATTTTCTAGCAAAATTCTCGTATACTCTTCTAAAGTAAATAAATTAGAAAAACCTGAAGTTATGACGACGGTTTATTAAAAGTTACATTCTTCACGCTCAATACATAAATAAACATGACGAACAAGTTTGAACAGTAAAACCGGCACAAACGCATCCACAAAACCCAGCAGACTTCGTAACTTTCGAGGCACTTAAATTAAAAGCTCTTGCTACTCACGGTCGCTTAATTACTCCAACGAAACTTTAAAACAGCCAAAGGGTTTGGTGGATTGACGTTATAGCTTTATCTGACAATAAACGAGCTTTCCTAGTCGCGACGGTTAGTTTACCTACACCTACATGCCACCTTACTTCTGCACTTACTAGTAAACAATCGCACGTTTGTAACGATTTCCTGTTAACAATTGTCTACAAGGGCAATAAAAAAAAACGTGTAGATTGTTATTTATGTTTATAAATAAACCAATCCTAAGTTGTAGAATAGCTGACGAGCCGTATGTGTTTTTTGCACATGGACTTCAGCAACGCCAGGGGCAGAGCCAAGCCGCTGCCTACCAAGTAAGTATTTATAAGTATAGGTATTTGTAGGTGTAGTTGGAAGGCGTTGGTTTGGCTGAGATCTGAACACGCGGCGTCTCCGGCATACAACGTCCATGTTTGAAACAATGCGAGCGGCGGCGTTGAGCGGCATAATTTGCAAGTTATTCAAATGCGCGGGACACTAACTATTCCGTTGGAGAGGAGTTGCGATTTTTGGTGCGACACACGGATAACGAGGATCGGTAGCTTGCTGTCGAACATTTAATTTTCGGTTTTTCTTTGTTTTTTCTGTTTTCGTTTATGACAAATCACACTCAGCATCTGAACAACCGTTTCCCATGTCATTGATAATGCTTTCGTGGTTATTGTTTTAGATATCAATTAAACAATTTATGAATTTTTGAACGAGATATGAATGGAAAGCATAGATAGTTTACATAGAAAGCATAGATTTGTATAGAAAGCATAGATTAGATAGTCTGCAAGCCAATGTAGGTAGGTAGGTAGAAATAATAAAAAATTAGGTACAGAATCAACTTCGATCGCTCTTATAATATTTTAATGCCATTTAAAAAAGAACTGTTTGCAAATATAGTATGAAATTTCGACTATAGATAAAATAATACGGAACAATACGAAGCTATCGAAAATAATGAATACAAATCGTATCGACCTCACTTAGGACTTAGACGTGGAAAGGAAAACCAAGAAGATCAGGATTTTTGGATTTTTATGCGTCACATTAAGCTGTGCGATTTCTACTTGGTCATAATTTTAGTATTTTTGTCTTTATACGTAACGGTAGATTATTTATTTATTTAAGAATTGCGAATACAATATACAGTATTACATATATAAAAAATACATAATAGTTAAACACTTGATAACTGTAATAGAGGAAGCCGGTATCAATATGTAAATCCCCATTGTTTGCATTTGGTTAGTGCCTTGGTATATGATGAAATAATTACAAGATTGAGAAAAAAATGTCAACGGTAACAACCGTGTGTAGTAATTTGTAGTGAGTTAGCACCTGTACATCTCAAGACTACAAACCGGTCATTATCCATCGCTTCTTTCAATAAGTTTAAAGCGATAAAATGCTGCACCAAACCAGCAATGTAACACCGTTTATCAGATAAAGCCGTATACATTTCCATGCAAATGTTACTGGGTAGGCACCGAGAGTTATGCAGATGCAGGAAATCCTATGGAAATGAAATCGTTTAAGTCGCGTTGTTTCGTTGTGCTGCCGAAGAGCCAACGTGGATTTCGGTGATAATTGGACGTTTTTACAGCTCACTATGTAGATTTGGACATCCACGATTTGTTTTTTATTTCAATAACAAACATATTTGGGCGCATGGGAATCGGTTTGAACGGAGCTATATATTTTTTCAAATTACTTTGAAAATTGTTGAATTGGATCACAGAATAGCCAATTTGGAAATATGTGACGATTTAGAAATTTGAATAAAGGCCGGTTTTGTGTTTCTCTGAGTAGATTTACAAATTAACTGAAGACAGAGTAAACAGATCTGTGTGCTAATATCCACCTACTCGAAGTGGCCATGCTACTCATGTGAATATGTATCATGTAGATTATAAAAAAAAGAACATAATATTCCTAAATAACCTAAAAGTACATGTCATCATCCGCAACACGCTTCGTCAGATCACAGAAATAGAGTTATCAGCAACATGCTTCGTCAAAAAGTACAATACTTACTTTCAGCTGCAAGCGTCGTCATAGAGACGTCATGTAGATTGTCACATATTACTCCTCTGAGCTCATGACTTCCATTGAATCTAGTTCATAAATGGCGGTGACTTTATTATTACCTCTTATTGCAAATAAGTAGGTGGATCCTTTGTTGACCACTAGTCCAACTTATCCCAGTATAAATAACCTAGTGAAGTGATCCTAACGCACCCGGCACGTAGACTCTTCGGTAAGAGTCAGAGCACTCTAAACTGAGCCGCGTAACGATCATTAATCCCTCTTTTATCTAGAACATTTAACATAACGTCCCCCACTAAATCTCGTCGGCAGGAAAAAAACAGCTGACTAATACCTGCCCATCAATCTACCCCGATAAAGTCGGGATGATGTCTTATAATTAAGCGCGCTGAGTTATTTCAGATACAAATTTTCGCGATGGCGTCCCAAGCGTGAAGTAAACCAATAAATTGCGTTTTCCAGACTCCATAACAATAATCAGGGTTTTGTTTTATACACATACTGTGAATCAGGGCACTGAGAGTGCTCATAGTGTGTCACTGTTTACATATTGTTAATAATTAATAAAATTGTTTGATTCGCGTACCGATGCACCGGTTTTCGAATCCCGCAGGCGGGCACCAATTTTTCTAATGAAATACGTACTTGACAAATGTTCACGATTGACTTCCACAGTAAAGTAATAACATCATGTAGTAAAAATCAAACCTGCAAAATTATAATTTGCGTAATTACTGGTGGTAGGACCCAGATACCACCTACCCGTCTATTTCTGCCGTGAAGCAATAATGCGTTTCGGTTTGAGGGCTGGGGCAGCCGTTGTAACTATACTGAGACCTTAGAACTCATATCTCAAGGAAGGTGGCGGCAGTTACGTTGGAGATATCTATGAGCTTCTGTAACCACTTAACATCAGTTGCCGTGTGCTCGTCCACCCACCAAAGAAATAACTAAAAAAACATATTGAATTAGTGAAATGGATCCGTCTACAATACAGAAAGACCGTGCGATTAACTTGAAGCTCGGTTAAGTTGTTGTTGTTGGTTTTCGAGTTATCGTACGACACGGCACGCGGGTACATTCAACAAATGGTTTGACGTCAAGTTTGACACCGATGCACGATGTCACGCGTGGCTGATCGTCGCGTGTGTATGCGATCTGTTGACTGACAACTTGTCGTTTTGTTCAGCCATTAATTACATTACTGAATAACGAACAATCAGATGAGTTAGCGAGATATTTCCTGAAGAAAATCTATACTAATATTATAAAGCTGAAGAGTTTGTTTGTTTGAACGCGCTAATCTCAGGAACTATTGGCCCGATTTAAAAAAAAATCAGTGTTAGATAGCCCATTTATCGAAGAAGGCTATAGGCTATATAATATCACGCTAAGACCAATACAAGCGGAGCACCAATAAAGAATGTTTTAGAATCGGGGTTTTAAACCTTTTGAGAGCTTCCACTGCGTACGCTGCGGCGTTATGCCAAAGTAACTATTCCACGCGTACGAAGTCCGGGGCAAAAGCTATAATTTATAATATCTCCCACAACAGTTGCAGAACCAGCCCAAACTTCTTTTATATTAGACCACAGACCCTTCTAGCGATCGTATTACAAATTATTAAATTTGTTGATAGCACCCAACGACTTTGACTGGGATATCGGAAAATATAGGTCAGTGATTTAATGGGGTACGTTTTGTAAATTTCTTTTTGGATAATACAAACGAGGACGATTCCAGGGAATTGATTCTGATCGAGTTCACCGCTAAGAATCGAAACGATTTTTTTTTTCTTTTTCCTACGGTGAAGTTTAATATTATTGCAGTATTATACTCGTATAATTATAATATATACGGCATCGTGTTTAAACCAACAGAAAGCTACGTGGTTTCGTGGAATACGACATTTTAAATTTCGTTAATTCTACAATAACGCTATATAGTATAAAACAAAGTATCCCTGTCCCTATATCTGTCCCTATATCCCTATGTATGCTTAAATCTTTAAAACCACGCAACGGATTCTGATGCGGTTTTTTTTAATAGATAGAGTGATTGAAGAGGAAGGTTTATATGTATAATAACATCCATTAAATAGTGGAGAAACCAATAATAAATTACAGTTTCCGAAGCGAAGCGAGGGCGGGTCGCTAGTTTTATATATTTTCTGTAAATCTGATGAGGAGCACGCATAGGGTATGTAATGCTCTTCTTACTGCTCTCAGCGAGGATGGATCCACGTAGTGTCCTCTGTGGAATGTGGGAACCCTTGGAATGTGGGTAGACCATGAGTTCCTGCATTTCATTCTATTTCATTACTTTTTATTTATTACTTTATTGTTTATATGGGTGGACGAGCTCACAGCCCACCTGGTGTTAAGTGGTTACTGGAACCCATATCTAAAACGTAAATGCGCCACCAACCTTGAGATAAGTTCTAAGGTCTCAGTATAGTTACAACGGTTCAAACCAAAACGCATTAGTGCTTCACGGCAGAAATAGGCAGGGCCGTGGTACCTACTCGTGCGGACTCACAGAGGTCCTACCAGCAGTAAAATTAAATTCGCAAGTCCGATACAAAAGCCTCTGATTACTTTCAAGCCTGAAATATACCTACCTACAGGTGCAAATTATTCAGAAGACTTATTTCCGAACTCCATAATAATTTGATTTCCAATTTCTGTTATAATTTCGTAATTTAATTTTACGAGAAGCGGTGGTGGAAGCGCGGTGTGGATCTGGAACCACCTGGAGACATCATGACGAGAGTTCCTTAATTAATAACGGCCATCAGACTTTTCAACTTGCTGAATTCCAGTTGGTCATTGGGTTATGTGCGACACAGTTGAGTAGGGGGTAGTCTGTCAGTTGTTATTTTACAGATTATTGGTGGCATGGCCCGGTCGCGTGTCAAAAATGTTGCTTGCATTTTTTAGAAATTTTACACAACTTTACTTACAGATGAAGTAGAATGCTAAGAAAATCGACCTGTCTTAACGATTTACAAAATAAATATCTAATAGATCTCAAAGATTCTATCAGAAAGGGGATTGCCCACTCTCCATAGTGTGCTAGGCCCAAGATGGACATCAAATATTACTATAAAAATGTACTGATTCAAATTCTTAAATGTATTGGATATCTAAAAAAATATATTGAAATTGACGCCAATATTATAAAAAATATAATAAAAACAAAAACTCGTTTTGAGGTTAATTTTCTATATAAATAAGTGTCGGATTGTGAGATACTTCAAGAACTTTTCTTTTCTTAATGTTTAAGATGTTCCTTATGTATTTTTATCCAATAGGGTATAAAAACACACTTAATTCTTTAAATATCTATATTTTCTTCATCTTCATACACAATTAGTATCATCTAAAAATAGCAAAGGAGAGCCTATACACGGTTTTAAATCTCGGTCAGGGTAAAACCACAATTCACACAATGTTTTTAGTCGTAGTATGAAACGTTATTGATAAAAGTATAATAAAATACGAAGAAAAATCAAAACACATCCATTTTGTACGCAAGCACAACACCACAAGCAGCAAGCGAAGTGTCAGTCAGTCAGATTAAATTCAGTGTTGTCAGTATAAAGAAAAATAATTACATGAAATTCATATATCGATTATTTTTTTAAATAACCGATAATTGATTTATATCTTAATCTTTTTTTTACGAGTACATATTATTTTTTATGTTTTTGTTTTAGTTGTACATATTTAAATAACAATACTAGTAAAGTTTTTTTTATTGCTTAGATGGGTGGGCGAGCTGACAGCCACCCTGGTGTTGCTAAGTGGTTAATCGAGCCCACATACATCTACAACGTAAATGCGCCACCCACCTTGAGATATAAGTTCTAAGGTCTCAAGTATAGTTACAAGTTAAAGTCCAATGGGTATGTCTTCGATGTTATTTTATGTGCATAAAATCCATTAAAATCGTTTGATTAATGATAATACTTAAAATGATTTATTTATATGTTTTATTTATATACTAAAAATATTTACTTCATACGTAAAAGGATTTGAAGCTGGCAATATTTTTCCCGCAAAAATAAAAATCCTTGTTTTTTCAATAGAGTTACTTTTTTTAAACTACTTATTGTAAACTATAGTGGCGCTTATTTGCAAGAAAGTAAATGCATATTTATTTATGACAAAATTAATGCACTAAGTATTTTTTCTATAATCTATTGTCCGCTTTGGGCCTAAAATGGGCCATCCCCTTTGGTGCTACGTTTATACAAAATATTATGGGCATCTTCTTGAACAAAACAAGAAAGGTATAGTTTTCTTCCATGATTTGCATTTCCGTTTGAATCTAAACTGTGTCGGTATCTCCCGAAGGGATCCAAGAACTCTTTGTTAGAACACGAGTCAAAACTTTTGGAGTAATTAAACGATGGCCCACTCGTTCCAAGTTGGCGTCTCAATTTTCTTGTAATTTCATATTTTGGGACATTTCTCTTGTTATAAATTTAGGCAAAATTTTCTAGTGTCTCCTACAATTACTACCAGTCATCCGTGCCTAGGGAAACCGTAAGGTACCTACGCGAACGTTAGAAATTACTAGCAGACCCGGCCACACGTTGCTGTGGCTAAGGTTTTTGTTTCTAAATAACACGTGGCCGGCTATGCTAATACCAAAAATTAGCAAAGTAAGAACAATTGGATTTCACTGTATTGCGTTTACTACGAAATAAATTTCACTTATACTTTAGCCTCAGCAACACGTGGTGTCTATGCCATTAAATTGTAGCTTATGTGAAACATTGGTATTTTTAACACAGCGCCATCTATGAGATATTAATAATGTCAGACAATATTACAATTGTCTGTAAAAACTGATTTAAGGCGCCATCTGTTTTGGAATTATGAGATTTACAATTAATAACAATAATGAACATAAGAAATCATTTTATTGTTAATTAATAAAAATTGCGACCATTAAATGAAATAAAAACCATCCTATGGCCTAAGTTGGAACAAAACACATATTTAAAATAAAAAATAGTTAAAATCGGTTCAGTAATTTAGGTGTCCATAGCGGACAAACAACGTGACACGTGATTTATATATGTGTATTAAGATTACACGAAAGTAACAAAGGTGAAATTAGACTACAAAACTAATAGTTTTAGGGATGTCTCGCGATAATCGTGGCGAATGCACATTAATATCCAAACGTAACTGACCTCCATCCTCTGGTATGTTCAGCAACTTCTTGGCACCAGGACTGGGACCCCTGACGGCGGACAGCGCCCTCTGCAGCGTCTCACTCATCGGTTTCCCGGCCACGCACTGCGTTATCACTGACACGAACAACAGACATTTCACTACACCAACACTGTGCCGGGCCGCGCGCCGGGGCGTAGGACCGGCCATGACGGGGTCTCGTTTGACCACGACGCTGCTACATTGTGATGCACCGCATCTGAAAACAAAGTTGATCAATGTTAAAAGAGCCTTTGTCAATGACTTGTTTGGAGTTTCACTTTGAAAGCGTTGACTTACTGTAGTTCTTTTTAATTTATTGCTTAGATGGTTGGACGAGCTTATGGCCCATCTGGAGTTAAGTGGTTGCCGGAACCCATAGACATCTACAACCTAAATGCCGCCACCCACCTTGAGACATGAGTGTAGGGTACCGTTACACAATACGATTGAAAATTGAACCTTATGTCTCAAGTCAAGTCAAATAAGACTCAACATAAAACTAACACAAAGTGAGCTCTCCTGAGCTGTCAAACGAGGAGTGCTCCGAACCTCTATTTGACTATTAGATCACCAGCATATCGCATCCTTACCATATATAACCACAGCACTCAACCATAATCCACATCTGCACGACTCTTTTTGGCAGGACGTTTGCAAATATTCCTAAACAGGCGATTGATGTAATAATCATAGCTTCTTATTTAATAACCATAGGAATTAGTTATAAATAAGGCAGGCAACCAGACAACCTTGATACGTCCCTAGTAATGAGTGCGCAGTAATAATGACTCGAATGATAATAATTAAACACCCACGTTATTACTGATTTCGTTGTAAATCACAATATCTAAGTATTACGGGCATAATCGAATATTGTCTAATTTTCTAATTAACATCTCGATTTCTTATTAGGCTGTATGCTATTCGTGAATAGACGTACTCCGAGGTTTCATTCAAAAAGTATAAAATATGCGGAATTTTCACCGGTCTCGGCAATAGGAGATTGAGTACAATCATATCAGCGCGGGACTACAGCGACTTCAAGGACGCGGTAAGAGCAGCTGAGGATGAGGAATCAGCGCAGCCACCGCAAGGCACCGTGTTAAACTATCGGGGTAAGCGAAATTATTTTCCATCAAATATATACAGACAGAACTACTCCCAAGGTTACGGCTACAGATCTCAGCGCCCTGCAGGTCATCGTGGTTATGGTAATTTTTACAGACATCCTGGCAGGGCCGCCATGTGATGTGTGGGCTATCTTAATGAAACGAGTGCTTTGGTCGACGATCGTTTATTGACTGTCTTACTAATTACTTAATACAAAATACAATGGTTATACCTATACTACAACTAAAGTAACGTGTTGTTGCACACTACACACTCTCTGGTCCTCAAAGCAGAAGTCGATTCGTGGATTTTATGGATGTGGGATTACTGGTGGCCCAGAGGCCTTTCCAGTTTCACCAGGACAGGTGGGTGAGCAAAGGCTCAGCCAGGAGGCGTGGGATTAGTTAACAGCTGCCCGAGCGCCTCCAAAGGAGACCTAACAACTCAAGAGCAGCTGCTTCGTGAATGAATATACTACCGGATCGGAATCGCGACCCGCTGAGAAGATCTGGCGAGAAACTCAGCGGGCTTACTGGTGGTAGGACCTCTTTTGAGTCCGCACGGGTAGGTACCACCACCCCACCTATTTCTGCCGTGAAGCAGTAATGCGTTTCCGTTTGAAGGGTGGGGTAGCCGTTATAACTATACTGAGGCCTTAGAACTTATATCTCGAGTTGGGTGGCGCATTTACATTGTAGATGTCTATGGGCTCCAGTAACCACTTAACACCAGGTGGGCTGTGAGCTCGTCCACCCATCTAAGCAATAAAAAAAAAAAAAAAAAAAAAATATATTTATATGTGCCTGATGCAAATGTCAGACTTTTTAAAATTATGTATTCTACCTACCAAGCGTCACGTAAAAGCTCTTTAAATAGTATTTATGAGAGTTTTTTTATATTTTAAAGCTCAAGTTAAGACTTAAGAGATGGTATGTCTGTTATTTTATCACGACACCACGACGGGAGTCAAGAGACATTTTTTATAACCAGTATAAAGTAAGTTCCCGTTCCCAGCTAATAAATTTGATGCAAGCGAATCCTCAGGACACATCCAGAGCTTTATGTCTTTAATGGGAATGCTTTATATATTATATCTATTAAGAAATGTACCTAATGTGGCAGAGTTTTCGTTTTTCATATAATGTTACAGCAGCCGTGGCCTGGATTAGGCCCCCTATCTCTCCCGTGGGTGCCGTAATAACGACTTAGAACTTTACCGGAGAATGGGTAGCAGCGTTCTCTGAGTATTACACTAGAGTATTGTGACAGCCAGCCGGCATTTATAGGTGGTAACCACGCTATTTCTATGGGTATGCCGCCATGCGTTCCGGCTTAAAAAGGACCACAGCTTCTATACGACATAACTGAGATGTCAACGTCACGTCTCACGACATGGATTCACGTTGTGATGTCTATGGACTCCTGTAACCACTTTACGCTAGGGGGACCTTCAGCTCGTTCACTCGTCTAAACAATAACTGTGCAAAATCATCAACTTTGAAAGAAGAAGACCAGAAACCATATCAAAGCAGAACTTTAATTCAAGACATCTGGCATGACTATAGACAATTAGTAGCCCATCTGATGTTAAGCGTAACAACGTCAGGTTACAACGGTAACGATGCAAACAAACACGCGAACACACTACGTGTTTTTCTATCTATACATAAGTACATACCTCATTGATTACTTTGATTTGAAAATCCGAAAAAGCATTCCAATTAAACAACGCACAATTTCAAATTTAGAAGAACACTAGAAACTAAACACACCAAACTTTTTTAAATAGAACATGACACTGGCATCAAACAAACTTCCAAAACGAAACACCCACGGATAATTAAAATTTGATTTTACACGAAAACAATATAACTCCCGACGCGTTTACAATAATTAAATTTAGTTTCGACAAACGAACAAAACTAGTTTAATTTTGTAATTTAAAACGTCCGGAACGACAGATCCGTCCTACGGATTCGAACAAAACTAACCTAAAAATTCTTACGTTCGAAACATAAAATTTGACCGCCAATAAACGTTCTTTTCGAAGACTGACAAATAATTTTCACCCTATTAACCGATTTCAATGGAAAATGAACTTTAGGCCATTGTGATAACGTCGTTGAAGTATTTTATGGACGATAATTCATTTTGGATAGAGTGCACTCCCTTTTGTGATCATTCCTCTACCTGCAAACCGTCCCTTTTTTATACAGACATGTGTGGGAAGAATTGTTTTTAAACGATCCATTTCAAACCTTATGTTATTGGATTAAAGTACAAATTGGTAATTTTATTATTTAAGATCTAAAGTAACGGAGGTTTAATTACAAACACCCGTATTTTTTTGTATGAATTTTTGTACTCAACATTGTAAAAGTTAGGTCAGAACTTAGTAGTCAATGGAATTGCAAAATTTAAGATGGACCCAATGGTCTAATGGTCCTCCGTGCATCAATACATTAAAAAAAGCTAAAACTGAGTATTTTTGTACCACGTCAACTTTAAAAAATTGCTTAATAATAATTTACTCTGTGTAGTTGTGGGTAAAGTTGCAAATTATGTAATTTTGAGAAGTGATTCTCGATCGATACACAAGAAGTCCACAGATTGTTAACATTGTCAATGACAATTAACGGTTGCTATTAAACCTTCTTGCTCGTTGGACAACACACGATTACAAGTGAAAAAATATAGTTTAAGTTTGATTGCAGCCTCTATGTTGCGAAGTCTACTGATCTGTGCGTGGACTCCGGATACAATCTGGTACCAGGTGATCTGTGAGATCGTTAACACTGACTTTTATTAGCACAATTACAATAAATACAATCTTTGGAACGCGACTTTTTCTCAATTTTCGTATCTAGAATTACCACCTGATTTAGTTACGTCACTATTGTAAAGAGCGGACGGTTAGCGTGGTATGGATACGTAGAGGGAAGATGCATATGACTAGGAGATGTATGGAAATGGTAGTGCCAAGGTAGAGGGGGAAGAGGTCGACTGAAGAAGACATGGATGGAGTGTGTGAATGACGATATGAAAGAAAGAGGAGGGAGCGTTGAGATGACGGCTGATAAAAGAGAATAGAATAGAAAAAATCGCTGTGCCGACCCCACCTAGTGTGATAAAGTAAAGAAAAAGAAGAAAAGAAGACTATTGTACGTTCGTGTATTAAACAAACAAATTCCCGTTCCCTGCCTGTGTCAATTTGTACTTAACAGTCTAATAGAAGTTGTGGACGTAACTTCTCCAAAACAATGTGTGAAGCGAATACGTGTGTACATATGTGGTGGCTGCTGGAACTCCGATGAAGTGCAGCCAACATCAGTAACATTGTAATGGAGTTAAATTGTTTGGTCAGAACTAATGGGTCCGAATTTAAACGTAGTTTGGATGCCGTTTTAAATTCGGGTTGTTTTAATAATGTTTACTATGACGGTAACGATGCGAGTTACATTTTTGGAGTCAGATCCTTCTTTAAAGTTATCAGAATCTGCATGGGTACGGCGACATCTCAGTTTGAGCCGTTGAATCTTAGAAAGTTCATACAGTACTGATACACCGGGCACATTTTCGGGATCTGCGTGTTATAGTTTTAAAAACTCCAACTAAATTTCCAAATAAAATCTAAGTTATTTTTCTGTTCATCAAATAAAGTCTCAACAAAGACGTGTATTTTGCACATTGAGCTAACCGCAGCGACGACGGTCTTGTCCAGTTTATATGTATTTATGCAACAAGAAATTGCCCATAAAAATTCCCATAACTCGAGTAATAAACAAAACACAATCATCTAAAAAGCTCCGCTAAGTGGGAAACTGTAAACAATTTTAATATATTCGGTCCTTAGTATCCAATAAACTAGTTATCATAAACAAAGTAGCATTACCATCGGTTGCGCCCGCGATTTGACTCCCAAATTCTGGGGAATTTACATACGGGCTCCCTTCGTGACGGTGAGAATGTCTTAATATAGAGGGTATTGAAGGATGTCGTAATGTTCTGCTTATTTTCCTGACGTCTGTGGCCCAAAAACAACTGGGAAGAAGATCAACATGATCTAGTAGTATTAAGATATTTTTACACCTTCCCTGAATCTCTACCTCTGGTACTGGTCCTCTTTAGTCACGGGTTCCGTGTTTGAAGAGCGGGATATTTATTGTTCCAAAGAATTTGCGACTCGATCGACAAGCACGTTATAATTACCTAAAGAGGGACGTACATAATAATATGTATGCATTACTATCAGTGAGCTTAACACCAGTGCTCGACCTAGTGACGTTAGTGTCAAGTATGAAATAACACGCAAATAATGAAATGAATAACCGCTCGGTTCGTTTTTATTGTATCGCATCGTGCCGCGTCCCATCAACTTGCACGATATGGAGATTGATGACTAATAACAGTCCCGTAAGCATTAACCCATAAGGTATGGAATCTACGGGAGTTGGAAAATAAGTGCAGACTTCTTGATATCGGGCTCCTCATCAATTCATTTACATAACTAACATATACCATAGAAGACGATTATGTTGAAACGATGATGGCAAAATTCTTAATGAAATTGTCTAATAAACTGGTCAAGGCTAATCCCTGATTGAGAAAAAAACATTGATTTGTTGAAACTGTTAGAGCGCCCCCTTCCCTTTGTTGACAGATAACATGGCATACACAATAGCCTTCCCTGGAATGACAACGACAACTGTACCAAGTTTCTTCAGAATAATATGAACAAGCAAGAAACATCTAAATGACATACAATTTTTTTATAGCTTTTGTTTGTTTTTTTAATACGCTTTTATTAGCTTCAGACGTATGTATGTATGTTTGTAACGGAATCTTTGAACATGATTTTGACCCCCTTCAAAACGTCGGATTGACTCGAAATTTGATAGGTATACTTATTAAGGACTGACGACAATTCAATATTTAAAAAAAATAATTAAAAAAATTGAAATTCAACTGAAAATGAAAGGTGCTTTTCAGGATATTATCAAAATAACCCTTCTACTCATATCTGTTCATAAAATATTTATAACTACTTATACCATGCACCCCACGCTTTTTTACAATAAAATCATTTTTTCTTACACTATTTTTAACTCAAATTTATTAAAATTTATTTTCTATTTTTAGGTGAATTTTCTATAAAAGCGTATTTTTTTAGTTTATTTAAACTATGATTTATGAGTGTTGGCTTTGATTGGCGAGGTGTGTCAGAAAACCGCACATTTCGAGTTATAGGTTCGTGCAAACGCAGACGCCGGAGCTTAAATTGTTGTCTAAAGTTTATCCTCGCGGTTCGCAGCCCACACTAGACAAATTAGATAAGCTCTAACAGAGATCGTATTCCACTCTAGATTATATTTCTCATACTGGTTTTTAACATTTTTAATCCAATTCTTGAAAGCTAATAGCCTCTCTTCTGAGCCAATACGCAATTTATTATTCGCATTACGCTATGCTGAATTGATTTACCCAAAATCTTGAAAGAACAGATTGTTCCAAACATCCTGGGAAACTCATTAAAAGTTTTGTATACACGGAAATACTTTGTTTTACCGTGGGCTCTCATTTTTTGGTGAATGGCATAAAATTGGAAGTACCAGCTGAAAAATCAATTTCCTATTCTCAATTCTTTAACGGCAGTAGCCAGAGAGCATCTATGCTGTTAGTGTCACTTCCAGATGTTTTAACGGCCTATGTTGGGTTCTAACTCGGAGCGTTCGTACTAATGAAACTAAACCGGCTCAGCTCAGTAAATTTGTCCAGTCGACGTAGTACAACGACACTAACTACTGCATATTAAAACTAATTTTAAAGACACACAGATAACAACTCACGATCTACATTTTTTTTATATTTGGAAACTAGTATCGTTGATTTCAGAGAGAGCACTAGAATATACTGTTGATAATATCTTATATGGTTATAAGTGGTTACCGGTGCTCACGGTGACCAGTAAGACCAAGGTGCTTACCGCGGAGGATCTCTAGAAATGATCTCCGGAGACGTAGCATAGAGTAAGTCGCGTGTTCCATGTAGCAGCTACGACCTCTGCTGGTAAAAGTACACATTCAAAATTAAATTTAAGCCAAATTAATTACACACCCCGCTGACACAGCTATCACGGACCAATATAATTTGATTGTCACAAAAATTCAGCGTCAGAACCATTATACATTCTAAAC
The DNA here is from genome assembly GCF_030269925.1 of Bombyx mori. Taxonomy (NCBI): domain Eukaryota; kingdom Metazoa; phylum Arthropoda; class Insecta; order Lepidoptera; family Bombycidae; genus Bombyx; species Bombyx mori. The sequence goes on from NC_085133.1 coordinate 10,858,611, forward strand.
AAGACATTTCCTCGGAAACATTTAAGGGCTCGCTAGATTCAAACGCCTTAAAACGCATATTAAACAGCCGACCCGTTTTAATTAGAATCAGTAATGAGCACTCGTGAGTAGAATTCAAATATTTGGATGCATTAAACTAAATCGAATTTAGGTGTTAAATGCAAATGATGTGTCTTAAGCCTTAATTGGTTTGAGTTTGTCTTGTGGAACCAAAATTAGGAACTTCGATGAACGGTAATAAGGATCGCGTAATTGTCCGGGAAGTCAAATAGTCACATATAGGTATATAATAATAGTTACAAAATCATCAAAGTTAATAATTAATAGTAATCATAAAAATATTTACTTCTCTCGCCATCATTGAATATCACACATTTTGCAATTTTGGGTGTTGATAAAAATGATATAGTGTATTGTAAGAGAATGGAACCTAAACTGAACTAGGATTAGGTTTAGAGTTAGGGTTTCCAAGCTCTCGAATATCAGACCCTATTAGCAAATCCGAATATCACGATTGGGACAAGTAACCAATATCTTAATTCAATTATTTCGATTGCGCATAAGGAAAAATAATGGAAATTATATCAGTCACATTTATGTACATAGATTAGGTACATTTATGCATTTATCAGCGTCATTAACATCAACAACAACAACATCCTTAACTAACCACCAAATAGAACTCCGAAACTATCCGCCCCATGGACTTCAGATGGTTGTAAAAATAATGGTGTAAAATAATATATAAAAACTTTGTAAGTGAAAACGGAAATTGATTTAAAAAAAAACGGCCATTTGATAACCTGTTTAATTAGAATGTCTTAAAAGTAAATAAGGCCTAAATTCTAAATTTAACGCAGGTGAACCCACGGGAAAACCTAGTCATAAATGCGAGCTAAAGCATGTCTTAAGGAAAACGACCAATACTTTATGATTAAATCTCTAGTTAATTCACAAGCTCTGAAGCTAAACTTGAGATGAGGTACCTAGTTAGCAACTGAGAAGCGGTTGGGGCTTTGTTGGGTTAGTTTAACGTCAACTCAGAAGGGAACACGTTCCGCGCTTTGATGTTTGTATGTTCGCGATCGATTGTAACTTCTAACCAGACAAACTATAAATACCAATAAATTTATTTCTTTTAGTAGCAAAACAATGCTTGCTTTATATAAAACTAGCTGACCCGGCAGACTTCGTAGTGCCTCAATCGATAAATAAAAGACCTAAACTTTTGTATTAAATCTCATACCTTTAAACGAGCAATTCTTGTATATATATAAAATGAATCTCGGAAACGGCTCCAACGATTTTCATAAAATTTAGTATACAGGGGATTTCGGGGGCGATAAATCGATCTAGCTACGATTTATTTTCAGAAAATGTTGTTTTATTCGTGTTTTCAATAATCAACTTTATCGATAATCAACTTTATGACTCTTCCCGACATCTATTGGCGAATAAATTTTTTTATTTTTATTGCTTAGATGGGTGGACGAGCTCGCAGCCCACCTGGTGTTAAGTGGTTGCTGGAGCCCATAGACATCTACAACGTAAATGCGCCACCCACCTTGAGATATAAGTTCTAAGGTCTCAGTATAGTTACAACAGCTACCCCACCCTTCGAACCGAAACGCATTACTGCTTCACGGCGGAAATAGGCGGGGTGGTGGTACCTATCCGTGCGGACTCCCAAGAGGTCCTACCACCACTAATAATACTATTTTTACTACTTTAAAGACACAACATGGCGTTATAAAAAAAAAAAAAGCCAAGAAAAGCTCGGTCATCATCTTAAAGCAAACAAAAGGAATCCGTTCGACGGAGGACCCTTAAGGAAAAACAAAATTGTTATTTTTATTAAATTAAGAGCATTTTCATATTTATCTACCTTTTAAACCTTCTCTGTCCACAAATAATTCAAGACCAAAATTAGCCAAATCGGTCCAGCCGTTCTCGAGTTTTAGCGAGACTAACGAACAGCAATTCATTTTTATATAATATATAGATAGATAAAATTAAGATTTGATATAATTAAATTTAGCTCACTGATTTTCTCACCGGAACTTCTCAGTGGGTCGTGTGTCCGGTCCGATGGTAGATTATGTGAAGCACTGCTCTTGCTAGGGTCAGTGTTAGCAACGTCATCAGGTTTGACCTCCCGACCTGACCTATACTCATTCGATTACGCTGGCATAACCCCTTTGAGCTTATTTACTAGCTTAGGTAGATCATATAAAATCATTTTGTGTTGTCATTATATTATTTCCGACGAGACAATAAACCTGTAAATAGTAGTTTTAATTTTGTATACAAATAGCAGAAAGCAAAACAGATAAGATAGTATTAAGATTTAAAAAATGATGCGTTAAATGTTAATTACCACCGACGGCGACACCGTACGGCGTGTGGACAGTTTATCAATACTCCCTCCCATGCACACAAGGAGCCTTGTTCCTATGCTCGCTTCATAGTAAGTTAATGGAAAATAAATTGTTGTTACTAGTGGTAGGACGTCTTGTGAGTCCGCACGGGTAGGTACCACCATCCTGCCTATTTCTGCCGTGAAGCATGATGCGTTTCGGTTTGAAGCGCGGGGCAGCCGTTTTACTGTTAAAAGTGAGACCTTACAACTCCGGTCACAAGGTGGGTGGCGGCATTTATGTTGTAGATGTTTATGGGCTCCGGCATTTAAAATCAGGTGAGCCGTGAGCTGGTCCACACATATATGCAATAAAAAAATAATAATAATAAATACATTAAAAAACCAATGTATAATCTACTGGGACTACATGTTGGATCAAGAGTTTCTGTGAGTATATGAGAGAATCAAAATTCGCCGCCGTCCTGTCTTGTCCTCTGAATATTTATCGAAGGAGGGAGGGACGCAGCTGCGCGCGGACAATCGGAATGTGAACGATTTCCTTATTTTTACTTTTCGAACTCTTCCAAAATATGTCGCCCTGGTACTTTTGAATTACTTTTCTTTTTAATTCTCTGATTTTAGAGACGAAAATAATGTTTATTTGTTTAATATAATTTTTTAGTTATGCTCTGTAATTTTACTTTTATTGTATGGACTCAAGCTGGAGTGTTGCTAATACTGACCCTAGAAAGTGCTTCGCAGAATCTGCCATCGGATCGGAAACGCGACCCACTGAGAAGAACCAGGTTATCGAAACTATGGAAATTTTAATCTTATCTACGACTCTTGAAACTCTGTATTTAATATTTGATTGATCAGAGATTGCATCGCAACCCTACCTATTTTTACCGCGAAGCAATCATTCGTTTCTTTAGTAATTATCCTGATGTCGAAAAACAATTTGTACAAAAATACTGACTCTGACCGGACTCAAAACCAAACCCCGCAATACAGAACTATCCACTACTACTACACTAACGAAGAGATCACTTTTATTAATTATTGTAATTAAATATGACTAACTAATCGCCATAATATGCCGTCCAAAAGTCAAGACAATGTAATACATCACTAGGCTATCACAACTACACAGTAAATTAATTTCGCCCGTACCCGATTTAATTTGATTTATAATCTGTACACGGATCCCTTTGCCTTCGCTACAGATAATGTTAGCTGTTCAAATCTGGTATATATACCGTTTGATCATTAGGTCTATATCTGGATTTGACACAAACCATTAAAATTTTAAATGGCGTTGGTTTCTATTCGTAGTGTTTTCAACATTATCAGCGTGTTAACTTTGCTATTAATAACATACAAGATGTCATTTATAATTATAGCTTAATTGTAATTTATCAGATCCTATGAGGGCTCCTTATCTTAACAAATATATGTATGTACATAAGTGTCGCATAGTTTGTATTATTCCGAGTCATAATACTTTATATTTATTTCAATAATGTGACAATAACATATAGGTACAATTTGTTTGGATCATTTTGAATTTTCTGATTGCCATAAACTTTATTGGAAGACGAATGGGTACTATAATGTTAAGCGTGTTTTATCTCGATTTCACACTGTTATATCGTCTTCTCCCATCAAAACTCAAAACTTATTTTTCAGGAGAGTTTTATAAAGGTTTAACATGTGATATTTTTAATATTAATCATCTTTGCAGCATTTATTTTTTATTTTTTACTAGTTAAATTTACTTGTTTTTAAAGTAAGATAACATTATTTATTAATTTTGTTAATAGTGGTCAAAATATAGATTATAGTGGTCAAACTAAAAAAAAATCTAAAACTAAACTACGCTCTTTTGACAGTATTTATAGAAAAATACTGGTGATACCAAATGATTCCACATATTAAACTCAATATCGAATATCTTTGGAAAGTGTACACTTTTAATGCCTAAAGACGAATACGTAGTTAGTATAGTGGAGGAATCACACCAAAATGCCATAACAGCTTTAACAATCATTAAAATTATAAAAGTAAAAATGTTTAAGCCGAGAATATATTTGGCTGAGTCCCGCGGCCGAGTTGGCGGCTGGCCAACTACATTTGGCAGCCGTCGTACGCAAATTACTGTTTACATTTAACGTATATTTGTACTGTATGTCGCGGATATTGTCTTCGCACGGGACCTTTGCGAAAACGACTAGCTTTAGGCCTTAGTCGTCCCAGTCTTAGTCGTGAGCTCTAATTCTCTCTAATTGTCTTTTTACTAAATCTTCACTATTAAGAATGTTTAAGAGTCGTATATTTTAAAATTTTGTATTATACTACTCGCGTCTATCTTAAAAATTTAAAACATTTCGAAATAGTTATAGCTCTGTCCTTAATTTTTCATTTCATTTGAAGGATAATGTAATTCTGGGAGTTTAGATTTTGTGTTAACACTACACTGGACCGAGGATCAAGTTAGTTTTTAGTAACTTCTTTAAATTGCTATTCACACACAATCCTGTAACACACAGTGTGTGTACAATTAACCAATACTGCAGCTCTCTAATGAATTTCCGAAACCACAGTTCTGGGATCGTTCTGTTTGATGTGGCAATTTACTTAATATCGGTTCAAAATACCACATCCAATAGACAGTTTATTTTAAGCTCCACAGTACCATCTGTTAACTAGTTTAATGGTCTACGGTTTGTTTTGCGCCCTGCTGAAGTTTTCTGAAGCAATCTTATAACACCATTGCTGTGTGAAATTTTTAATTGTACTCGATTATTTTGGAGTAGTTACCACCACCCCGTGTATTGTTATGTCGAGGCAGTCATACAAACTGATTTAAGATGATATGGGATAGTCGCTATTCAATAAAACCGAGACAGCCTTGCGACTCATGGTGAGGTTGTGACATTCAATCTTCTTCTTCTTTTTTTCCTATTACCTTCTGCTGGGGTGTAGGGCTCGAATCAAATTCTTCCATTTACATCGGTCTTGGGCAGTCTGTTAGAACTCCGCCCACGTCATACCATGACTCCCAGCTTCTGCTCCGCCAAGCGATGACAAGTTGTTCAGGGGAGGCCCTCTTTATTTTGCCAGACACTTCCCAAGTCAGTGCTCTCTTGGATAAGTGGATATTGGGCTTTCTTAATATGTGACCAATTCAATGCCACTTCCGTGTAAGGATCTCCTTCTCCATTGGTGTCTGCTTGGTGATCCTCTACAGTTCTTTGTTAGTGGTCTTTGGCCAAAAGATTTTCAAAATTGGACGCATTTGTTCACGAGCACTTGAAGTTTTTTTATTAATTTAAGTCCTTGCGAATAAACCAAGTTTCGCTTCCATACAGCAGTACAAGCTTTACATTTGAGTTGAAGATCCTCACCTTTATTCGTCTCATTAAGGTTGAGCAGGACATTCAGGTTTTAATGACTCTAATTCTAATTCTCGGCAATCACTTAATCACGGGGAATAAGAATTTTTTTTACCAACATAATCGTCTGTAGCCTAGGGCCTATTCCAATTACGCGCGATTTAATATGTGAACCAACTCTCAGTTTGAGAGTTTCTTAAGATCGGCCCTAGCAAGTAACACTGCTTCGTTGAATCTACCATCGGATCGCAATCGTGACCCACTGAGAAGATCCAACAAGAAACTCACTAGAGTCCACAGCGGTCAACAAAGTAGCTTTAATGCTAGTCTGTATCATTCTTTCCTATATCTCATACGCCACTTATTGCAGTATTAGTCCCAGTCATTAAAAAATAGTTTCTTTAAGGCTAATTGCAACCGGATATCTTACATTAGTTGTTTGAGGTGTAATAAGGAAGATTTTTTTAGAAGCCAGGCTTTTCGCAAAAATCTGAACCTCATGTTAAATTTTTTTTATTAAATTGCGCTTGCTTTGCGGCTTCAGTCGCGACCAGAATGAGTACACGATATCGAATGGTTCGATATCGTGTACTCATCATCCTCATCAGCCCACAGTCGTTTACTGCTAGGCACAGACCTCTACCAATTCTTATCACTGGGCCCGGTTTTCGATTCTCCCCAGCTTTTTATTTTCAATTATTTTTATTTTCGTCTCCAAATATGAAGAGTTGTTGCCAGGCCACACGTTCGTGGTGAGCTTTACGTGCGGATGTAGATAACATCTTCACGGTTGCCCTGAAGAGATGCTGTTAGCGTTTGGCATAATGCCAGCGGCCCAATACACAGTGTGCACGTATCGAGTTCCCCAAGGGATGGATCTCGCCTAACTAGTGGCAATTTGCAAGAATTTGCGGATATGCTGGTAAATGTACCTATAGCAAATTATTATTGTATCTATGTGTCACTTTTTTCAGAGCATTTAAATTCTTCACAAATGCGAATCGTTGCAGTATCAATAATTTCAAGGTCTTCGAAACAAGCGAACCCGTATAAACTCACACAAAAAAGACAAAAATCTACCGAAGTATTCATTCCATATTTCTGGCTAGAAATAAATCGTCAAAGCGCTGGAGGCTTGTGTCGTGAAAGTTTTTATTATCCGTTGAAATTGTTTACCGCTGTCTTTAACTCGTGCATTTTTGTAACAAAGAAAGATAATTAGACAAAATATTAAAAAAAAGTTAAATTCACAATAAAAGAGCACGAATCATAAAAAATACTATTTTGAAGCTGTTCTCGAATCTCAGGCATTGAAATTATAATTCGCGAGACAAGTGCGGCTCGAGTAATTGACAGGGTTGACAGTTGACAACAAGGCAGTGAGTGAACAGTAATGGAAATGTTAGCCGTCACATTGTCAAAGGTGTCCCTTATAAATAGTTTTTACGACGATGTCCTTTTAAATGATCACGTCTGACGAGATTCATCTAATGATAAAATAGATAGATGACGGGTATTTTGTACAAACTATTTACCTTTAAACTTATAGCGTTACTTTAGTTTAATTTGTAAGTATTTATTTACCTTCATAGTTCAAAAAGTCAGTGTATCTTTGCCTTCAAATCTCTAAAGTTCATACCACTAATAGCGTTATCAATTATTAGCTAATACCGCTTTCAATGAACTTCACACAGCGCGGTTATAATATCGACGCTTGAAAGGCAAACGTGACTAAGCGACAATTTTTTATTTTTATTGCTTAGATGGATGGACGAGCTCACAGCCCACCTGGTGTTAAGTGGTTACTGGAGCCCATAGACATCTACAACGTAAATGCGCCACCCACCTCGAGATTAAGTTCTAAGGTCTCAGTATAGTTACAACGGCTACCCCACCCTTCGAACCGAAACGCATTACTGCTTCACGGCGGAAATAGGCGGGGTGGTGGTACCTACCCGTGCGGACTCCCAAGAGATCCTACCACCAGTGATTACGCAAATTATAATTTTGCGGGTTTGGTTTTTATTACACGATGTTATTCCTTCACCGTGGAAGTCAATCGTGAACATTTGTTGAGTACGTATTTCATTAGAAAAATTGGTACCCGCCTGCGGGATTCGAACACCGGTGCATCACTCAACACGAATGCACCGGACGTCTTATCCTTTAGGCCACGACGACACACATAAATGATAGGCAATAACCATATTCGATGCGCAAAAAAAATATTTCTAAGCCTATTAAAATCATTTCAATCCTACAGCTAGATTCGTTAAAACATAATTTTTTGCAGGTATTTCAACTTTAAATTAGTCTACTGTAAAGTTCACGCATTGTCGCTTAGTCACGTTTGCCTTTCAAGCGTCGATATGCAATACTGTCACTTCCTAACATCGCGAGTACTCCGGCGCACTGCTGACAGCAGCCGACAGCAACAAGCCCGCAAATGGCCACATATAACTCATGTCCCGAGAATGCTTCATGTGAATAATTTATGTTAATTTCGTATCCTTATTGAGTAACGTTTGTATTTAAGATGCTTCTCAATCGAGCCCTTTTTAATAACATGAAGTTTTGAAATGAATACGTACATTCAAAATCAAATACCGTTACTTTAATTATGGTTTCACGGTTCGTTTTAAATTGTCATGACATTACCACTGATTCGGAATGAGAATAATGCAATTTCATATCTCTCTGCAAAGAAAGTAATAATGCATTACTTCCTAAATAGTTGTGCAATGATTTTTTACATTTTAAGAACATACAAGTAGGTATTTGTTAGGTGTATGCAATATACTACTAAGATTTTTATGCCTTTGAGTCTATTATTTGATACGTCTTAACACGTGAATGCTGTTTTACTGGTGGTAGGACCTCTTGTGAGTCCGCACGGGTAGGTACCACCACCCTGCCTATTTTTGCCGTGAAGCAGTAATACGTTTCGGTTTGAAGGGTGAGGCAGCCGTCGTAACTATACTGAGACCTTAGAACTTATATCTCAAGGTGGGTGGCGCATTTACGTCATAGATGTCTATGGGCTCCAGTTACCACTTAACACCAGGTGGGCTGTGAGCTCGTCCACTAACCTAAGCAATAAAAATACAAAAAAATGCTGGTTTGACACCATTACAAATCCAGCAACGAAGTTACTTATAATATTTTGTATTCAAGTTTAACAATATTTGCTATGTGTATGTGCATTACTATAATTCTCATGTTGTATTTGTTATTTTAGTTATGTATTATTTGTTCTACACACACTCATCACTTTTAATTATTATTCTCATAATCCTCTCGCAGGTCTGCTGGAAGAGATTTCTTAAGGAAATAAGCAGCGCCTTTGTACATAATTTTCCTATTACTCTGTACTATGTCTTCTTTTCTGTGTGTACATAAATAAATAAATAATAAATAATACCTTAATAGCCTCTCTACGCTCTACTCAGATTTAAAACGTAGAACAAAATCGCATAAACAATTTAATTCGAGTGGCGCGATAAAATCTAAATAGGTTTAAGGCTCGAGACGAGTCCTGGAGAGGCGCCAAGTAGACCGTCAGTAATGTAACGAGCTTGTAAGGAGATATCAACGGAGATTCAACGGTTTGGACGTGGCTATCTGCGAATTAAATCGTACTATAGTTCATGGTTTGTGTCCATTGCGTCGGGGATATTTCGTAAAAAAAAAATTGTGTTGCGATTTTGGGAAAAAAATCAGTATTTAGATTTATTCTTGGTATTGTTAAAGTTTACTGGCGGTAGAACCTCTTTTAAGTCCGCATGGGTAGGTACCAACACCCTGCGCATTTCTGCCGTGAAGCAGTAAAGAGTTTCTTTAGAGTTTAGAACTTATATCTCAAGGTGGTGGCGCATTTACGTTGTAGATGTCCCACCACCACTTAACACCAAGTGGGTTGTGAGCTCGTCCACCCATCTAAGCGATAAAAAAAAACTTAGTAGTTAGTGTCCCCTAAGCATCGGAAGCCGTCGAAGCAACTGGAGTGCCGTAGACGCGGTGCGGTGGTACCAGACCTATAATTAACCACATCTATGATTTCTCCTTTAATCTCAATTGTTTACAGAAACTACTTTCGAAAGACTTTTGTAAACATGATTCTAATTATTACGAATTAAAATTAGAGGCATAGTAACAAGCACTATGATCTACAGTCTGCGAAGCACGGCTTTTGCTAGAGTTCCTGTTAGCAACGTCGTCAGATTTGAGCCCCGTGAGCTCACCTACTAGTTAAAGTTACGCTGAAATAGCCTCCCAAGGCTATCCTCTTAGGCAGGAAAAAAAATTCTGCAGGTTCGAAACTATCACAGCTAATTCGCTTGACGAGTACCGGACCAAGCGGACAGCGCTCCCGCGGTAATTCACATCTACATGCCCAGTTGTACTCAAACTAAATGCTATCTTAATAGTGCAAAGAGTAAGGTCGTTTCTGTAATAGCAGAAGTCATTTAACTAAAAAGTATTTTTTATATTTGAGATTTTCGTAATTCCCAAACATCTCGTGTCCCACTCGTTGTGTAGCTCAATTATTATTTTATAAGTTTTGTTCAATCTGTAGAAGAGGATGTGCATAATAAACTTCCTAATTTAATGATTTAAAAAATTATTACTAATTATTAGAACTATTAAAATCGTAAGGCGAATCGAACAACCAAATGAAACAACCAATAATGGTATCAGAACTTCTTCGGTCAATAAAAACTTGAGACACGACATCAAAGTCTTCCTAAACGTAAGGCCCCTCCCCCAGCCGTAGCACATAATTGCTTCTAAATTGAAAAAATCTTTTTAAAATTAAATTCATTGCAAGCAACATGTCGATAAGTAGAAAATCTCGCCGACAGTAAACGTGGTCATGTCGTTAAATAATGTCGGCCACACACGATATGTTTTTTAAACAGGGTCGTACTTAGAAAGACGGCTGGGGTCGAAATATTTCAGAAACGAACGCTGTGATAGAATTTAGGGGTTACGGTGGTTCTCGCGTAAACAGTCGACGTCGCCATAAACACGTCGATCCAATAACGATGCTTTCAACCTCAAGCACCGGTCACCGTTCTCATCGAACCCATCGCTTGCGACGAAGGGTTCGGCAAGTAAACTAACCCACAGCTTACTGTTTTTTCGCCGGATCTTCTCAGTGAATCGCGTTTCCGATCCAGTGGTAGATTCTGCGGAGCACTGCTCTTACTAGGGCCAGTGTTAGCAACACCTCCTACAACTACAACGACAACCATTAAGAGATCGATCCAAAACATTTTTATTTAATTATAATAGAATATTTATATGTTTATTTATTTATTTGGGAAACAAACAGTACAATACAAACATATAATATTTAAACAAAAATTAGCTAAAACAATTACCAAATATGTTTCCACAATCAAAATCACATTTATGTAGAAAGTGAACAAGAAGAGAAATTTTGGAATTTAAATTACAAAAAAACAAAAGTAGCACAATACGCACATATTATTTTATACATCAACTTACACTATAAAACTATAATACTTATCGGGCTAAATTACCTTATAAATATTTTATATTATATTTATGATTTTACGCTGAGTTTTTTTGCTGCTTTCAAATTCGTAAGCGGCCGGCGCCGCGGCGGTCCGCTTACGAATTAGAAGGCAGCCCACACGATCAACGGGTCGTCCTGAATGCGGCCCGTCTCGCCCGCGGTCCAGTTTTACGACGAAATTTCAATTCCACATCCGTTCATTTAGTTAAATTTTTAATGCTTTAACGAGTTAATGTTTTTCTCGAATATTTTTATAATGTCGAATGTAATTTTGATTCTCTCCAGTACAGAAATATATGTAATCTCGGCGTATTTTAAACTTTGCGGTTCCTAAAAGGATTTCTCCCAAATTATCAAGTTCGAGAATAGATTTCTTTTTGGAGTTTCTTTCACTATTAAAATATACAAACAAGGGACGTTCGCCTTGGCTGATGTCTCTAAATGGAAAAAAAAGTTAACAAATAAATAAAAAAGAACTATGAAAATATGAATTTCTTTAAACTTTCGTAGTTTTTTTTTTTACTTAATGAGAAGTTCAACGGTTATTTTTAGGACGAGTTACTGTTTGATAGTTTCTGATATTTTAGCATTCTTAAATTTCATCAACTAAACTATAGCCCGGCTAGCTCAGTCGGTAGAGCATGAGACTCTTAATCTCAGGGTCGTGGGTTCGAGCCCCACGTTGGGCGGCCTTTTTTTTACGTTATTTAAAAAATAACTTTTTAAACAACTGTAATGAACACGGAATTTCTTAGCACCCATAACTATATAATCTACACGTTGACGCCTAAGTTTGTTTAATGCTGTGAATGGTACACGGTAACTCACAGCTCATTCGGTATAAAGTCACTGGAGTAGGCGAGGCCGTGCTCCTTGAGATGAGGGGTTCAAGAATTGTTTTCGCGTCAGCTCTGCCGCAGGAATGCACGGTCGTAGTAGCCATCCGGGCTCACCACCCCGCCTATTTCTGCCGTGAAGCAGTAGGTAATGCGTTTTGGTTTGAAGGGTGGGGGTAGCCGTTGTAACTATACTGAGACCTTAGAACTTATATCTTAAGATGCGTGGCGCATTTACGTTGTAGATGTCTATGCGCTCCAGTAACCACTTAACACCAGGTGGGCTGTGAGCTCGTCCACCCATCTAAGCAATAAAAAAAAAGATCACACGCTCCGTTAATTGAAATTAGTTCAAAAAACCAGCACCCGGAATTGAATTTAAATCACACCGTGATCTTGTTACGCCAAACGGTTAGCACTAAACTAAGCCCTTTTAAATAAATCAGACAGTGTTTATAGAACGAATTTTATTATCTTTCAGTTAAAATAAACTGCAGATCGCGCCACGTTCAAAACATTCCGGATGAAAACATCGATTAACCTAATTTACGGACACTGTTAGTGTTGTCAGCGCGTAAAGATATTTCAGAATTTCAGTATTTTTATTAAGTGTCGTGGACGTTGAGCACACGTGAACATTATTTTAAATAATTACATCACTTTTGAGCCCGGTACCTATTTTAAGACTTGTTCAATGTCAAAAAATCTTTGATGTTTAGGCTTTGAGTAAAATTTTCATTGTAAGGGTGGAACAGTGGTCGTAGTATATAGCGGACACTCAGAACTCATGTCATGAAAAAATTATAATTCTTCACTGTTATCTATCTACATATATCGTGATCTGTGACTAATCGGTTCACATCGGACCGTTCGGCAGGCAGCGGCTTGGCTCTGCCCCTGGCATTGCTGAAGTCCATGGGCGACGGTAACCACTTACCATCAGGTGGGCCGTATGCTCGTCTGCCTATAGGGCAATAACAAAAATCTAAGTCATCAGATTTTTTTAATTACCAAAATCCTTTTCAAATACTTACAGAATGTGATCATCTGGCAACCCCGTAACTAACGAACGCTTGCAAACCCGTTAAAATGTGGTTTTTATAGAAAAAGTGCGATCGACCCCGTTACTGCATCGAGGTGAGTAACGCCCACTGCCCCACTTTACTTCACTAATAAAGACTATATTTAGATTTTGGAAAATAAATACTGGTGGAAATCACGAAAAAATCTAAACATCTCTATCTGGCAACGTTTGTATCTATCTCCGCAACAGCAGACAAAGCAATTTTCAGCAAATAGAATATATTTATTATTATTGCCCTTGTAGGCAGATGAACATACGGCCCACCTGATAGTGAGTGGTTACGGTCGCCCATAGACTTCAACAATGCCAGGGACAGAGCCAAGCCGCTGCCTACCGTTAAGTACTCTCGACAAGCCTCGTTTGAAGAAGGATATGTCATTGCGCTCGGGAAACACCATGGAGGGGAACTCATTCCTAAACCGGATGGTACGTGGCAGAAAAGATCTTTGGAAATATACTGTCGATAAACGCAGCGGTTCCAGATAATATGGATGAATTCTGCTCCTGTGACGGAAGGTGTGATGAAAAAAGGATCATCTTGAATAATAATGATTGTAAAGGTAAAATGGGGGGTAAAAAGGGGGGCGCGCGTGTGGGTGTGTTTGCATGTGTGTGTGTGTGTGTGTGTGTGTGTGTGTGTGCGTGTGTATGTGTTTGCGTGCGCGCGCGCGCGTGTTTGTGTGTGTGTGTGTGTGTTTTTATAACACAGTTGTGCTTTCCGTAGTGTACAAGAAAAATAATTAATTATTCATTCTATTCTGAATAGAAATATTCATTCTTGTGTAAACTTTTCAACGTAGATCTTTCTCGAGTAATTTTTCGCCGGTAATTTCTTTTGCTTTTTATGATTTTAGAAATTCGTTGGAATTTCTTCACATTGTTATTTCGGTTAAAAATTAAAGACGATATTTACTGGTTTTGACAAAATAAAATAATCAATAAAAAAACAAATCATAAAATGTTACTGTATGTACAAAAACGATCACGTGTAAAATAGTGTTGTAAAACATCGATAGAGCACAAAAATATATCGATACAGAATACAAAATGTACGCTCGCATGCACCGACGAGTTTTATAGTGACGTGAATTTAAAATATCGATAATGTGAAGGCAGACAAAGGGTCCTGAGAGTCTTGAACGATATTCTCTTGTCACGCAGTCATTTGCAGCGTTCCTCAGTAAATGCGGTTTTTAGGGTTGCGATAACTATCGATAAACCTAAAAAAACATTTTCTCAACCACATTACTTAATTATATGCATGTATAATTAAACTACAAGTGTTTTTTTCTTTGAAATATACAACTACGAAAATGTATAACCAACAGATATTATATTATTATAGTGTTATAACTAGTGCGGAGGCATGGAGGAAGGACGTACAGACAGATGCATTCCATCATTTCCTACTTATTTCTGGCGCGAAGCATTATGCGTTCTGATAGGACACATTGTATATATGGGCGCAAACGCCACTATTGGCAATAATTAACATAATAATATATAGTTCAGTTTATTCTATGTTATTGTTTATTTATTATTAGAAAGATGAAACTGTTATTCTACCATATTTAATAATTAGCAGACACTGTTTTGATCTTAAGATGTTCAGAATATGTTTAATGTTTATATTCTTGTTTAAAAACACATGACTGTATAAATAATTAAATATGAATAAAGCATAAATATTAATAACAATTTATATTTATAATGAACAGTAATAATTTAATTAAGTATGGTAATTGTTATTCAATGATGTTGTTGGCGCCATCTATTATTAGGCTGGATAATAACAATGTTAGTTTATATTAGTTAAAAGTAATTCATGTGAAATAAATTAATGTCAGTCATGCAAAAATTACTAAAATATGTATTGTGAATATTAAGCTATATTTTGTGAATTGTTTCGCAGTAATTACATTTGTTTGTTGAAAAGAAATTGTAGTTGCTATAACCATCACAAAATGGCTAATTGTGTAAGAATTAAGACGCAGCTTTTTGTAATACAATAGTAATGTTAAAGTTTTACAGAATTGTATTGTATTTTGATTGTAAAAGACCCTATGTATGTAAACCCTGGCGTAACGCCGACATATTATACTAATTTAATTAAGACTTTAAAGTTAAATTTCAAGAAGGGTAGGGGTTCCGGACACCTCTAAACGTAAAAGAATACGAAAGCCTGGCGTCTACTACTCATTCTAACCTTAAATCTGCCCTAAGTTAAATATTTAGGTTTATTTTTTTTATTGCTTAGATGTGTGGACGAGCTCACAGCTCACCTGGTGTTAAGTGGTTACTGGAGCCCATAGAAATCTACAACGTAAATGCGCCACACACCTTGAAATATAAGTTCTAAGGTCTCAGTATAGTTACAACGGCTGCCCCACCCTTCAAACTGAAACGCATTACTGCTTCACGGCGGAAATAGGCGGGGTGGTGGTACCTACCCGTGCGGACTCACAAGAAGTCCTACCACCAGTAAAGTGTATTCATTTCTGTACTTACCCCTATTCATCTTTTATTTTGTGCTATCGATAATTTAGAGTAACTTCTCGTCCCTATCCCGTCAACTTCACGTAAATAAGAACAAGGGAACGTTCGCTTGTTTTGCTTTATTTAGAACTCGATCTGGTTAAACATGACTTTGGACAGAGCTTACTTCAAGATTTATTTGCTTTTACAAATTATTTCAATTTATAAATCAAATGCTAAAAATCGAAATTATCTATTTGGAGCGAGCATTCCCGATGCTATAGACAATCATCATTCTCCATCAGATGTTCTGCGTGCTCGTCTGCATGTGTAGGTAATATCAAAATTAAAGATGTATTAAAAATATGTTTTTTTATTTATTGCTTAGATAGATGGACGAGCTCACAGCCCACCTGGTGTTGAGTGGTTACTGGAGCCCATAGACATCTACAACGTAAATGCGCCACCCACCTCGAGATATAAGTTCTAAGGTCTCAGTATAGTTACAACGGCCCCACCCTTCCAAAATGTATTGTTTGCTTAATAAAAATCGGAGTCCAGTCCTCCTAATGACTAGTGAAGATTCTTTTTCGAGAATATCGTGGACAATAGTCGTCAACTTTGACATTAATGCTATTAACTTACACTGTTAACAGGCTATTTCTGGAGACAATGAACATTGTAAGTTCGCTCGACTAGGTACAGCGGTTTTATCTATTTCTGTTCTGTTTTGAAGGGTGTGACATCACTTATACAGTACCTGTACTTGATGTTTCAAGATGGATGACATTTATGTCCAATGTCATGCCCGGACATGTTGTCATGTCCACTTAATGGTAGTCAGCGACTTGATTCTGCCCCTGTCATTGCTGACATCCATGAGTGACGGTAACCACTCACCATCAGGTGGGCCGTATGCTCATCTGCCTACTGAAGCAATAAAAATAAATAAAAATATAATAAAAGATATTCTAGTAAAATATAAATCTCTTTCAAGAAAATAGTGTGTATTTGTTTTTGAACGAAGGACTTATTCAATTTTCTAATTGCTGACGTAATGGTCTGCCCGTGAAACCTGAAAATACCTCAAAGGGTTCAAAACGCTATTCCATTATTTCAATCAAGTCAACGACAGAAGTTTTTGTAATTAAATTTTAGGTAGACTAAATTTAGTATAGATACGGCATCGATTTATTTTTTAATAAAATTTAAATTTTTCTGCAGATCGTGTGACTGGTGAAGATGAAAGGGATATTAGTAGCGCACTAGAGACATCATGCAATTGATTTAAATATTTCACCGTGTAATTACAATTAAGAGGTTCGTTTTACGGTAACAACAGTATATTTTCAAAGTTTTATATTAAACCTACTAAATGAACAATAAAAACATCAAATGAGACAGTAACATTATTTCTACTATTATCCCACATAAAGCTTTTGTACTTAATTTAAAATGTTCACCAATGCTCATGATTCCGAATAATTAAAGCAAAATGTGCCTAATAAAATTAAATAGTACAGTAACCTCAAACTGGTTACGCTGTTTAGTATTGACAGGTCGTAAGATAAGTTTGTACGGGTAGTTACAGCCGTCTATTAATATAGTGTATGTATATAAAATTTTATTATCATTTATCTATGGCGAAGCATTCTCGCGCTCCAGTTTTTAGGGTGGGACAGAGACAGGCCGTTATATAATACAATTGAGAATTCGATCTCATGTCTTTAAGTGCGTGGTGGCATCTGTTTTTTTTCCCTACCTATGCTGATAGCCTTGAGAGGCTATTTCAGCTTCACCCTAACATGTAGGTGAGCTCATGGGACTCAAGCCGAAAGTGTTGCTAACACTGGCCCTAGCAAGAGCAGTGCATCGCAGAATCTACCACCAGATCGGAAACGCGACCCACTGAGAAGATCCGGCGAGCAACTCAGTAAGCTGTCTATGGGTTAATTCACTCGTCGAGCACTACGTCGCAAGCGACGGGTTCGACGAGGACGGTGACTGGTGCTTGTAGTACCTAAAAGCACCGATAATGGATCGAGAGGATTCTTAATGACGTGTTTAGAGCTACGTCGACTGTTTACCATTAAGTCTACAGGATCGGGTATGAAAATACGTTATGATACCTGTGCCACTCAACACCAGACAGTGTGAAACTTCACCCATCGATGCAATTCTAATTTGTTAGCAAAAACGAGTCACTTTGATCAAATAAAAAAAAGAAACATGTGTGCAATTCACACGTGTTAGAAGTGAAACCTTCAAAAATTAAAATACAATTATCCTAAATGTCGTGTGTATTTTACGTATATGTAAAATTTTGTCATTAGTAAATAATTGTAAATCATCTTTTATAGTATGAGGTAGCGCCCTCTGTGAATCGATATTTTAACGTCACGTATAATCCTAAATTGAAATTCACTACAAGAGGTTTCATTCGCAACGTTAGTATTAAAAAATCTCATAGATGGCGCTGTATTAAAATTTTTCGACACTTCCGTTGCATACCTGCATGACGTTACATCTGTAAAAATTTTACCCTCATGCGCCTAAAGAAGTTTTACTTCAAAATGCGTTTATCCACTCTAATCTGTACATAGGACTGTGAGAAATTAGTTATTCGAGAGCATTCGGGAAGTGTCGAGTGAGGAATGTTTCTGTAATTACACGAACGTAGTACATTAACCGAATGTCACTGAATCTATTACAACTAACTTTAATTAGCTTTCAACACGACTGAGTTTGAGTGTTTTTGAATGTCGTTATGTGTTCTAGCAGTGATCGGCGCGCTGGGCTGCTGGGAGCACATGCTCTCGCGAATTAGCATAAGTTTATGTTTTATTGTGTTTGTTTGTTTTAATATTTCCTGTTTGAAGAATGGGACCTTATTGTAAACCCTTCGACCTGTTACAGTTAATCTTACGCTTTTTTAAAGCCTTATAGCCCAAGAGCCCGCGACAGCCAGACCTTCGTTATTTTATAAAAGCTGAAAGTTTCTCTGTGTATGTCTCCAACACAGGTTAGAACGACTCGCGATTATAGAGTTTCTATTGTGGTTACTTGGGCAGGTAACAGGCAGTAAAGGTATATAAAATAGTACCTTAAATTCGTTAAAGTATAAAGGTTTTTTTTTTAAATATTTACTCCAGAATATCTTTAGAAATCATGATATCCGTTGCCGGACACTTTTTCCAGTTGTTACCCCCTGCCAGACACCCCTAAACTTTAATAAATTTTAATTATACTTTCGTTATACTATAAAAGCTAAATTTTATATTTGTTACTTAGGGACTTATAAAAATATGTTACCCCAATAGCCGGACAGTTTTAATGGTTCTTACATCTTGCCAGACACATTGAGAGCCCGCTGTAGGTGCGAGCGCGAGGTAGCAACTGTTCAAGCGGGTGTGAGCGAGATAGAGTGCTTAGTCTATTGTGATCTTTTAAGATATCCAATAAAAAATATATTTTATTACGTTCATAGCAATATTATAGAAAATAAAAAATGTTATTTTAATATTATAAAGTACAAACAAAATATTACATGTCAAAGAAAAATATTTAATCGTTCTTATAATTTTCCTCATTGTCGTCGATATTGAATTTCTGTAAAAAATTAAGAAAAATTATACAATTTGAATAATAAAAAAATTATGTACAATAATTTGTCATAATAATTACATACCTGATTGAGTTTTGAGCGAATCTCTAACATAACTCGGTAGTAGATCTTGGGGTTTGTCATCTTTCAATACCCTGCCATCATTATCCGGTTTCATATGAGGTTGGATTTTTTATGAGTCGGGGTTAGCGGAGCGATGATATCGAAGGCGAGATCATCGACTAACGCGTCGAGCCGCCTGCCATTAGGGGTTGTGGTGTGTGAGTTCCACCTGATGTGTTTAAAATTTAGGTCGCCCGCCAGAATGACAGAGCTTCCCATGCCGAGTAGCACCTCGATATCACTGCTTAGAACGGATAAATCCTATAAACGACAGCTGATGTGCAGTAAAGGATCACAATAGACTAAGCACTCTATCTCGCTCACACCCGCTTGAACAGTTGCTACCTCGCGCTCGCACCTACAGCGGGCTCTCAATGTGTCTGGCAAGATGTAAGAACCATTAAAACTGTCCGGCTATTGGGGTAACATATTTTTATAAGTCCCTAAGTAACAAATATAAAATTTAGCTTTTATAGTATAACGAAAGTATACTTAAAATTTATTAAAGTTTAGGGGTGTCTGGCAGGGGGTAACAAATGGAAAAAGTGTCCGGCAACGGATATCGTGATTTCTAAAGATATTCTGGAGTAAATATTAAAAAAAAAAAACCTTTATACTTTAACGAATTTAAGGTACTATTTTATATACCTTTACTGCCTGTTACCTGCCCAAGTAACCACAATCGAAACTCTATAATCGCAGGTCGTTCTTACCTGTGTTGGAGACATACACAGAGAAACTTTCAGCTTTTATAAAATAACGAAGGTCTGGCTGTCGCGGGCTCTTGCTCTATTATTTTAATCCTACATATTCTATTAACCTCGAGGGGTTATTCTAGATTCGCCGAGTAGGTGAGCTTACGGGGCTCAAATCAGAGTGTTGCTAACACGAACCCTAGCAAAAGCCGTGCTTCGCAGAATCTACCACCGGATCGGAAACGTGACCCACCGAGAAGATCCGGCGAGAAACTCAGTGGGCTCTCTTACGCCTTCAACATTCTTCGTCCTCGTGTAAAAATGTTCGGGTGAACACGTATACATGGGAATTTACGGTAGCCGGAATACACTACTGGATCTTGAGTATCAAATGTAAAAAAAAGGTGATTCCCCCGGGGATCCCCACGTCGGAATACGCAGGGTCACTAATCATTGACACTGCTTAAGACTGCACAGCACGCACGCGTCACAGGACTCGATAGTGCAGGTAAATCCTTGAGTAAACATCGTACGCCGCCGAGTGGAACATGGGAAGCCTTCGTTCCCCCCGGGGTCGGGTCACAGACGACCTGTGGCGACAGTGGCATCCTGTAGAAGACCTGCACATTTAGCTGTCGAGAGACACGTGCTGGTATAGTGTGAACATTTTTTTAAATCAGTACGAAATATATATAACCAAAGGTCAACTATAGATCATAATGAAGACAATCTTGATGTATTCAAAAAGAACTTAAGCACAACTGATATTAACTATGACTTAATCATTAACTATTAGCTCACATTTGTCCACCGCTGGACGTAAGCTTCTCGCAATGAAAGCCACTTTTATATAAATTGAAAACGGATTCCAATCTCTGCCCTTTTTGAATAGAGGCACTCGCCCACGAATTTGTTTCACAAAAATCCCCAATAAACGCCTCTAAGTGGAAGGATTGAATAATAAAAGCTTTCATCTCTCTATTGGTTCGTGTAGGTTTAAAATCGTTATGAAACCGAGTGAAATTTGAATGAATATCGTTTCCGAAGCGTTAGTGAAACGCAACGCAAGCGCGGACGTCGCTCTGTGACGTCACCGATCCACATTTATACCGAAATGTAATTAGTCTGGTGGTAGGACCTGTTGTGAGTCCGCACGGGTAGGTACCAACACCTTCCCTATTTCTGCCGTGAAGCAGTAATGCGTTTCGGTTTGAAGGGTGGGGTAGCCGTTGTTGCTATACTGAGAATTATATCTCAAGGTGGGTGGCGCATTTACGTTGTAGATGTCTATTGGCTTCAGTAACCACTTAACACCAGGTGGGCTGTGAGCTCGTCCAACCACCTAAGCAATAAAAAATAAAAAAGTCTTGTTGCAAGTTACATTACTTTGTAAGAGTGCAGGGGAGTCGTTTAGTGGGTGGGCCCTAAAATCCTTGGGCCCGCGGTCTGCTCACAACACCATGCAGATCGTTGAGTCTCACATAACCCGCGCGCCCCTTTTGCGCGGGGACCTCGTAGGAGGTTCGGCCCTCTACTCGAAAAAAAAAAAAAAAAAAGTTGCATTACTTTACAACTGCACAAGCAGTTTTATTACGGGTTACATTACGCGATGCTCAATCATTCTCAATACTAACGAACTATTATTAGTGATCAGTGATACATATACACTTGCATCTATATTCTGCAATATTGTTATGAAGTTTTCGATTACAAAAATAAATTTATTTTACTAACTCTACTTCATATACTTTTTTAATTTACTAACCAATATTTATTTTGTTTTATAAGAACAAGCGCTAAGTTCCTTAGCACCTTTGTTTAAGCTAAATAAATCTTAATCCAATGGTTTCCTATGACTTAAAAGAGCTACATCTTCGTTTCCACACAAAGTATCTAGTAATTAATATTAGTTAAAAATGCAGAATGTAATTTTGTCACTACTTAATCACTTTTGTGTTCATCATTTTAAAATCACTTTTGTGTTCATCATTTTATTGACCGTGGACCGGTAACTGTTACGGATTCGAAATATTAAACATATAATAATGACTAGCTTTTGCCCGCGACTCCGTCCGCGTGGATTAGTTTTTTTGGCATGACGTTAAATTTTACCCCCACTTCATTTAAGTAGAAACTGAAAATATTTTTGAATTATAGAATGTTAAGGAGCTATTTAAACCCTTATTTTGAAACATTCTTTATTGGTGCTCCACTTATATTGGCCTTACCGTGATGTTAAGCCTATAGCCTTCCTCGATAAATGAACTATCTAACGCTGAAAGAATTTTTCAAATCGGACCAGTAGTTCCTGAGATTAGCGCGTTCAAACAAACTCTTCACCTTTATAATATTAATTAAGTATAGATTTACAAAATAGCAGTTATTCTTCCGACTTGTAAGTTGCGTTACGGTGTAACATTTCCCCGCAGCGGCGCGGCGGCGCTACGATTTAATATTCATGTACAGAATGTAGTCGTATAAACGGAACTACACAACTCAAGTCTTCTACCCAACTACATTGTGTTTAACTATTCTAATATAATTTGTATGACAGTCCTACGTCTGTGTTGAAATTGTATTCCAATCTGAAGGAGCAGCTAAATGGTAATTCAAGAAATAGTGGAACTCTCATCAGGAAGACATAAATTTTATACTAGCTGACCCGGCAGACTTCGTAGTGCCTCAATCGATAAATAAAAGACCTAAACTTTTGTATAAAATAAACTTAAAACAAAAAAAAGGAATCCGTCCGACGTGGGACACATCAAAGGGAAAACAAAATTGTTATTTTTATTTAATTCAGAGCATTTTCATATTTATGTACCTTTTAAACCTTCTCTGGACTTCCACAAATAATTCAAAACCAAAATTAGCCAAATCGGTCCAGCCGTTCTCGAGTTTTAGCAAAACTAACGAACAGCAATTCATTTTTATATATAAAGATTCAAACCACCCGAGTCAGGATCTGAACTGTGAATTATTGTATGTTTCGACAAATAAATCTGTAATATTGTCACATTAAACTAATCAATTTAAAAGTGAGAAAAAATGATCGACATTTCTATTACTTTGTTGAGTACTTTGTAGAACCCGGCTGATTTTTAATGGTGAGAGTGCCACTGTTATTTATTTACGGTCATATTTTACTGAACGAACTCTGAAATAAGTTCTGATGATCGAAATCTGAGAATCCGGTTGAAGTTCCTCTGACTCACTTCATTCTTCTAGACAATGTTTAATTTCCATAATTACAGACAATTCCACAATACAAGAATGCGTAGAATGACTCAAACTGCACAAAAAACGTTTTGTGTCATTCATTCTGATGGAACAATGAGTCAGCAGTAAAAGTGTAATGCTCTGGGAGAATTCTTGAGAATATTGAAGCAGGTAAATTTATCTTTATGATTCTTGGTTTTTTATTGTTGGAAATTATTGTGGACTTCATCACGACTGACCTATTTAAGCGTACTGGCTTTTACATACTGCCATGGACGACGACAACTCTAGTTGATGCCAAAGTGTGATGTCGTGCCTCCCATCCATAACCTCGGGATCGAAATCTCAAATGCATTGGAATGACTACTCTGTATTTCACAAACCAGCGAAACAATCTTTTTACTGAAGCAAGAGACTGTACTGATTCTCCCTAACACATCTGGCTTGTGGTTTAAGTTCGTCAGTCGATGTTATTCCATCGCCGTTGTTTCTATACCTTTTTAATCATGAAAGTTAAGATTATAGTTGATCTGTCTATTTCATTTCCAATTGGATTCTGGATGTTTCATCGCTCCCGCAAGACGAATGTTCCAACATAACTCAAAACAGTAAAACCTAGCCTTTAAATTTTTCCAGAACCATATAATGTTTATGACGAAGGCAAAATTCCTGGCAATCAGTAAAGGCAAGATCCCATACTGGATATAACAAGGTTGATGCCTTCCAACAGGTCAGGTTTATAGGCCATTTTACGTTTTATTACGTTTTCATGACGACCGCTGCTGAAATAAAACAATAGCCGTTTTATTGTTTAGGAACGGACCTCTGGCGAGCGCTTCATACTTCACGGGACGCACTAACGATATTTTTTAATTGTTTTCATTTTCACCTTATGCTGTTGAATGATGTAACTTTTTATGGCCGCACGAGACCCCACCGCAGAGCATCGTGCATTCTGGTGTAGAGGCTAGCGTGGACAACAAACTCAATCGGAACGCGATCTCCGGGCTTACTGTACACGAGTTTTGGCTACTGACTTCAGTTGGCCGTAAGAGCTTTCATCTGGAATTTTAATAAAAAGTTTTGTCGTATTCTTGATTCATTATCGACTAGAAGTAATCCTAGCGACGGCCACAAGTTTCACAGGCTTACTATAATATCAGTCGTCATGTTTAATTTAAATTGATTTCCCACTAAATGAGCATCGTACAGCTGTCACTGTCAATGCTACAAACTCCTCTAAACAAACTGAACAAAACGATAAATTATTAAATTGAAACATCCGGAGATTAAATTGCATCTGCAATTATATTTGTTATTTATAGACGTCTGCCGTCCATGGAAGCGAAGATACGAATGTTTGAAAATAGAATGTTACTTCGGATTTTGATAAATCAATTTGGTGACTGTTGTATTTCAGTATATTGACTTATTTCGTTAAGATCCTTTTAAATTACACGTAGTATTCCGACATTTTGACTTTAACGTATATTTTGGTTATTGAACTAGTTATAATAGTAAAAATTACCAAAGAGAGCACGCAGAAGATATATATATATATATATATACTTAAGATTCATAATGTATGTTTTGAGAGGTTTGAGAACGACTTGATTGAAATTAAATATTGAAATGCTAATCGGTCAAAAAGTAATTTAATTATTCTAGTTTCTAATCTATGACAATCGGTTTTGATTTAGTTTATGACTGTTGCATATTTGATATTAATGATACAAAAGCCTTGTTTAATTGTAATGCGTGACTTACTCTTTAATTTTTATTGAGGACCAACGAGTATGTGTGAGGGTGGAGAGAGACATTTAGGTAGTGGTAAATATGACCTCCGATACCAGGTTAACGTCTGATGGACCATAATATTGCACATCCACGGCGATATAAAACATAATCTGATATGGAATATATTTGTTCATCATCCAATCTTTAACAAACAGAGGGTAGATGAAACTGTATTTACAAAGCCCTCAATCTTGTACTTGTGTAATAACTACCATAGGCAACCCCATAATACACCCCGAATTTCTATTCATATCATATTTTTATGACATCCCAATGGGGCTTAGATTAATCATTGTTCCAATTTAGGGGGATAGCAATACCAACTTTACTATCGCTTTGGAATAAGGAAAAATAGCTCGTTTTCATCAGAGAATAGAGCTATAATTGATTTGTACGTCCGTGACGGTTTTTTGTACAGAAATTTGATATCAGGTATTTGGTTAAATGATTATTTTTCGGTTCATATTCCCTTTTATTAATATTGAAGTATTGATTCTGAATAGCGCAGATGGACAGTAAGTACCTAAGCTCTGTTTGTTCTGTTTTAAATTATTGATTAGTTTTTGACGAGGGGAGTAAATGAATGGGTACTTATTTTGCGCGATTTCCACAAGAAGATTGACAGTTTAGTGGATAGTTGGTTGAGGAAGTGATGGCCAAACGACCGCTATAGGCATCTACTTCAATTAGCCTAGTAGAATAGACTAGTTCACAACACATCCGACGATAACAAGTTACCCGAATTCATGAAAACAACGAAAAGAATATAGTCCCCACGTAATAGCAAAGCCGGTGTTGCGAACTACTTAGCCGTGCAGACTCCCAACATGCGCTATCCATGCAAGCACTGAATAAAGGTGAATGCCCATTTTGGGGGTTGATGCTTCCCGCTTCCGTAGGTTTAACCCGCGATTCCCTACAAGTAACCCCTGGGTGGTGCTAAACGGGAGCCGAAAACACAATCGGTGGTAGGACCTTGTCCGACTGGCTGGCGACCACCCTCCAACTAGAGTCTGCCGCCAAATAGCCTAGCTGTGTTCCGGCATGTGGGTTGGAGAGCCAGTTCTATTCCTTTCCTTTCCTCGTCCTTGTTGGGGGTGAGTCTTGGTGATACTTGGAACATGCAGAGCAAACGTGCGCGCAAGTCCGCGGGGCGTGGGTTGCTGACGGGGGTATAGGGAGACCCAGTGAAACGGTGCCTGCCGCCGCCCGCCGGTCAGTAGGGGACCTGAACCTGGGTGTCACAACTAAACTCCGCCCCAGGAAGCTGTCCCGCCAACCGGTGTAAAATTCTGCCATGCGGTCGTCGTGCCGGAGTCGGAGACCGGAGTGGATCCCGGCGATCGTATGCAGGGTGGACTGGGGGCCCTTCCATGCCCTGCGTCAGCTTCTCGCGCAACCCCGGATCGAGTGTTCATTGTGCCCTGCGCTTTATTCAGGTATTGCCTTGATCTCACCTCTAGCATCCTACCTCTCCAAATCCTTACTCTCCAACTAAAATTATGAAAGTCGACAAAAGAAAAAGAGTTTTTTCGGCGGATCCCCATTCCACGTTTAATGTGGATTTCAGCAATGTCAGGGGCCTACACAGTAACCTTGACGCCGTACATCACCACCTTGAGACGGCGCAGCCTGCCCTCTTTTTCCTGACTGAGACGCAGATATCTGCCCCAGACGATACGTCGTACCTCGGATACCCCGGCTACGTATTGGAGCACACCTTCCTGCGTAAAGCCGGGGTGTGCGTGTTTATCCGGGAGGATGTCTGCTGTCGTCGGCTTCGGGGCCTCGAGCAACGGGACCTGTCCCTCTTGTGGCTACGCGTGGACTATGGGGGCTGCACCCGAGTCTACGCTTGCCTGTACAGGTCTCACAGCAGTGATGCGGGGTCAGCTCTGTTTGAGCATGTACAAGAGGGGACTGACCGCGTGCTTGAGCAGTACCCATCTGCGGAGGTGGTGGTCCTTGGTGACTTTAACGCTCATCACCAGGAGTGGTTGGGGTCCAGAACCACTGACCTCCCGGGTCGGGCTGCCTACGATTTCGCCTTGTCCTACGGCCTCTCACAACTGGTGACACAGCCCACCCGTGTCCCAGACATTGAGGGGCACGAGCCTTCTTTGTTGGACCTTCTGCTGACTACTCACCCAGCTGGATACAGTGTGGTGGTCGACGCTCCACTTGGATCGTCTGATCACTGCCTTATCCGTGCTGCCATACCACTCTCTCGTCCTAGTCGTCGAACGACGACCGGGTTTCGAAGAGTTTGGCGGTACAGGTCAGCAGACTGGGATGGAATGCGTGAATTTTACGCATCCTACCCATGGGGGCGGCTCTGCTTTTCCTCCGATGATCCTGACGTCTGTGCGGACCGACTTAAAGACGTGGTGCTTCAGGGAATGGAATTATTCATTCCTTCTTCTGAGGTGCCCGTTGGGGGTCGCAGCAAACCCTGGTATAATAAAGCCAGTAGGGATGCTGCACGCCTCAAGCGGTCTGCATACGTGGCATTTAATGTTGCTAGGAGATGCCGGGATCCTGATATCTCGGAGAAAAGGCGGAAATTTAACGCCGCCTCTAGGTCCTATAAGAGGGCTATTGCCAAGGCGAAGTCGGAGCACGTTGCCAGAATTGGCGAGCGACTGAATAGCTATCCCTCTGGGAGCCGTGCTTTCTGGTCGCTGGCTAAGGCTGCAGAAGGTAACTTCTGCAGGTCAAGCCTTCCACCACTGCGTAAGTCCAATGACAGTCTGGCTCATAGTGCGAAGGAGAAGGCTGACCTTCTGGTCAAGCTCTTTGCCTCATACTCGACTTTGGATGACGGGGGAGCCACGCCGCCCAACATCTCCCGGTGTGACAGCTCCATGCCTGAGATTCGCATCACACAGCGTGCGGTCAGGCAGGAGCTTCGGCTTCTTGATGTCCATAAGTCGAGTGGGCCAGATTGCATCCCCGCAGTGGTTCTAAAAACATGCGCCCCTGAATTGACACCCGCGCTAACGCGTCTAT
Source organism: Bombyx mori (assembly GCF_030269925.1). Classification (NCBI taxonomy): domain Eukaryota; kingdom Metazoa; phylum Arthropoda; class Insecta; order Lepidoptera; family Bombycidae; genus Bombyx; species Bombyx mori. The sequence continues at coordinate 10,886,749 of NC_085133.1, forward strand.
ATCGCCTCTCGTACAATACCAACAGGGTTCCGTCTTCATGGAAGACTGCTCATGTCCACCCTATCCCCAAGAAGGGTGACCGGTCGGACCCCTCGAATTACAGACCTATCGCGATAACTTCCTTGCTTTCCAAGGTGATGGAGCGAATCATAAACATCCAACTTCTTAAGTATCTTGAGGATCGCCAGCTGATCAGTGACCGGCAGTACGGTTTCCGTCATGGTCGCTCAGCTGGCGATCTTCTTGTATACCTTACACACAGGTGGGCTGAAGCCTTGGAAAGCAAGGGCGAGGCTCTCGCTGTGAGCCTTGACATCGCGAAGGCCTTTGACAGGGTCTGGCATAGGGCACTTCTATCGAAGCTTCCAGCATACGGGATCCCTGAGGGACTCTGCAAGTGGATCACTAGCTTTTTGGATGGACGGAGCATCGCAGTTGTCGTCGACGGCTGCTGCTCCGATACCATGACCATCAACGCTGGTGTTCCACAAGGTTCGGTGCTCTCCCCCACGCTTTTCATACTGCATATCAATGACATGCTATCTATTGATGGCATGCATTGCTATGCGGATGACAGCACGGGGGATGCGCGATATATCGGCCATCAGAGTCTCTCTCGAAGCGTTATACACGAGAGGCGATTAAAACTTGTGTCTGAAGTGGAGAACTCTCTGGGGCGGGTCTCCAAGTGGGGTGAACTGAATTCAGTTCAGTTCAACCCATTGAAGACACAGGTTTGCGCGTTCACTGCGAAGAAGGACCCTTTTGTCATGGCGCCGGAATTTCAAGGAGTATCCCTGCAGCTTTCCGCGAGTATCGGGATTCTGGGGGTCGATATTTCGAGCGATGTCCAGTTTCGGAGTCATTTGGAAGGTAAAGCCAAATTGGCCTCTAAAATGTTGGGAGTTCTCAACAGAGCGAAGCGGTATTTCACGCCTGGACAGAGACTTGCGCTTTATAAAGCGCAGGTCCGACCTCGCGTGGAGTACTGCTCTCACCTCTGGGCCGGGGCTCCCAAATACCAGCTACTTCCATTTGACTCCATACAGAAACGGGCTGTTCGGATGGTCGATAGTCCTGCGCTCGCGGATCGCTTGGAACCTCTGGGTCTACGGAGGGACTTCGGTTCTCTCTGTGTTTTATACCGCATGGTCCATGGGGAATGCTCTGAAGAATTATTCGAGATGATTCCCTCATCTCCTTTCTATCATCGCACCTCCCGCCATCGGAGCAGAGTTCATCCATATTATCTGGAACCGCTGCGTTCATCGACAGTGCGTTTCCAAAGATCTTTTTTGCCACGTACCATCCGGCTTTGGAATGAACTCCCCTCCACGGTGTTTTCCGAGCGCTATGACATGTCCTTCTTCAAACGAGGCTTGCGGAGAGTTCTTTATGGTAGGCAGCGGCTTGGCTCTGCCCCTGGCATTGCTGACGTCCATGAGCGACGGTGACCACTTACCATCAGGTGGGCCGTATGCTCGTCTGCCTACAAAGGCAATAAAAAAAAAAAAAAAAAAAAAAAATTCAGACGAAGAACCAGGATTTTTGAGGGGAGAAGCGTTTTGCTTACTCCGGCTGTGAAACGTTCATGCATCTCGGCTTGAATAGTAGGGCAGCCGCGACATAATACAGTTGTGACTACCTCAGGTCTGGAGCCGGGAGTCGCGAGCTTGCCTGCTCGTCTGGATTGGCACAAATGTTCAAAGTCATGCCGCAAACAACGCTTTTGTTAAAAAATGTTTTATCCGATATACTATGTCAGTTTGGTCCATGTTTGTGAGTTTTATTTTTATTGAAAAACAAACATCGACAGATGAAAACTCAAAACATGACTCAACTAACAGCCTCAAACAATTTTTTACCTTGAAAACGAACGTGGAACGAATGTTTTTTTTATAACAAATTCATATTGTACATGTGCCAACGAGTTCTACTACTACACGACCAATGCGATTCATTAACATTCGCTTTCTAGATATTAGAATTGAAAAGAGGATGAAATTTAGACGCACACTCGAGACGGGTCTCCTTTGTTTTTGAGGCTTTCTCAAAGATTGTGCATCTGATTGGGAATTTAGTCAACAAGTGAGTATAAAGGAATCAAAAACAATCCAGTCAAGTACCATTTCTTTCTCTGTTTCTGAACTGATAGTTTGTTCAATAGCTATTAATTAGGTTTATTGTTTATTTTTTATTATCAAACATTTTTTTTAAAACGATTTCAAGCAAAACTATATTGCAATTTTAAAATATTATTAAAATTAAGTATTTTCAAGGGTTTTCGCGAGCTTACCCAGATTATGTGAGTGAGAAAGCTTCAAAATGTGGGAAAGCTTGTATTCGGATAAGGAGTCATGACTTACGTCGGTTGCGTGCAGCTGATTCACGAATAGTTGGCGATTTAGTGATAAGATGTAGCGATTTTAGTTTTTTGTATTAAATATAAGGTTAATTCGATTTTTTTTATTTGTTTATATATGCACAAAACAAATTACAATCATTACAGTACATATTAGCTAAATCGTACAAGTAGTACCTAGATCTATTCTGGATTGCAATCTAAATAGTATGTGCACTCAGCAAATCCATTTGAATGTACATAGGTTTGGCTATTGAAAACAATAATAAATGAAATTACAAATATTGATAACTAGCCATTGTTAAATAGGATATCCTTCACAAATCTGACAAATCCCCTAAGTCTAGGTTCAAAGATATCAAGATCACCGTGAGTGACATTTAGCCAAATTATACTGCCTGACCATTCTTGCCATAGGGTTATGGTACGATATATTATTTTTATATGTTTTAATTATTATCTAAAACCACACATAACGCTACTTAAAGTACACTATTGTCTGAATGTATTCACACTTAGTTTATTAGAGGGGGGAGGGGTGTCGCGCTCACGGACCCCCTGTCGTTAAGTGGCTACCGGAGCTCATAGAGATCACAACGACAATGTCGCCATCCACCTTGACCTTACAAGGTTGTGTGTATTACGGTTGTCACACCCTTCAGATAGGTGTGTCTATCCGTGCATCCTCACATGCGCCTTCCACCAGCAGCAGTCAGTAAATAGTTGTAATTTACGTTAACACGACTGAAAATTTATAATCTTCCAATTGTATGATCATGTTTTAATATTATTTTTGGAGATCGTCCTTTAAAGTCTAGCAGCATCATTAATCAAGATGAAACGACGTCGTGTCTAACAACCCATTATTATTAACCGACTTGATTAAGTTTTATTACACGGCACGTAATTGTCTATTTAAATAAATAAAAACTACCTTAAAAAAGACTGTCTGTATAAATCCGTAGTAATCCAACCCGCTATGCCTGTGAACCAATCCGCGTCCTCTTCATCATCAGAGTACATTGTGAGTCGAAGCACGCGCGTTGCTAAGCAACACTTATTACTCAGTCCGATTTGCAACTCGAGTCGAGTGTGACAGCTTTAACACTTGCTATTTTTATTGGAGTACAAACACACTAGCAAGCCAATTATATACTGATATTGTAAACACATTAATCTATATATTAATAGTTGAGGCAAAAACTTTGAACAATAATTGCGCGGACGGAGGAGTATGAAATTTCTCACATTTATAGAGAATATAGAGAAGGAGTGGTGAATGCTAATTTATTTTTTATTATGCATAAAAATACAATAAATCAATAAAAAAAACATTACACACACTATTGTCAAACTTTTCTTATTGCTTATGTTCTATGGTCAAATTGAGAATAGGTTTAATATTGTTTGTCTTTATTAATATTCATCTAAAGTGTATGTAGTCTTGGCGAAATCTTTGATTATAGAAGTATAAGTCTTTGACAATAAAATCATTATAGTGTAGAGACTTAGTTTCAATTAATTATAGTCGAATTTCGACTACCGGGGACCACTAGTATTATTGTATTCTTTCAGATCTGATTACTGTAATGCGTTAACTACACAACTACATTTTTGTCACATACCTTTAAACATACATTAAAAGCTCAAATATATTAGTACAAGTTCCCTACCCTTGAAACTGCAGGACTTCTTGGCAGTATGTGTTCTATATATGTAGCAGAAGCAGTGCATGTAATTTGCTTAATGAGACCGTATTTGCGTAGCTGTCTTTGTCTACCTTAGTGAGATTACATTGGATCTAAAAACGATACATCGTACCTACTTTTATTATCAACAGTTCAAATAGTTACTATACTTGAATTTCGGATGTTCACGCATGGATGCTGATTGATAAATAAATCTAGATAACAAGCCAAACCAATATTTGTTCATTTGCGGTAACACCGCGTATGAAAGAGCGAGATTGTGAAGAGGTCGTGAGCTGAATCTTAAGCGGAGACGCCACGACTTGGTTCAGCTTCGTGCGTCACTCTACTTACTGTTTACGGCATCGCTCTTATGTACCGTGATGATATTTGATGGTAATAAGACGTATTGTGAGTCTGCAGGAGCACTATGATCCTGATTTTTAAATATAATTGAGACTAGGACCTCATGTTTCAAGGTGAGTGGCAGGCTTCTTACCGGTAACCAACTAAAACCAAAGCGAATCGTGAGTTTAAGGCATACAAACTCTGTAACATGGCATTATTATACTCTGAGGACGTTTAGAATGCGGAGTTTGGCTGTGAGGGTTGGGCGGCCAAATGGAAAACATACGGAAGAGCCCTCGTAATTTCGTCATGTTCGTATGTCACATAAATCTTATTCGGGGGCTATTTTCACACCACGCGCATGATATTTAAAAGGTACATGTCTCTACAAATATAACGAAAAAAATATTAGCATGCATGTTCATATAAAATAACTATTATTGTACAATTTACTTATTATTATTGTACAATACGTAGGTACTCAACAAATGTTCACGATTGACTTCTACGGTGAAGGAATAACATCGTGTTATAAAAACAAGCCCGCAAAATTATAATTTGCGTAATCACTGGTGGTGGGACCTCTTGTGAGTCCGAGCGGGTAGGTACCACCACCCCGCCTATTTCCGCCGTCAAGCAGTAATGCGTTTCGGTTCAAAGGGTGGGGTAGCCGTTGTAACTATACTGAGACCTTAGAACTTTAGGTGGCGCATTTACGTTGTGGATGTCTATGGGTTCCAGTAACCACTTAACACCAGATGGGGTGTGAGCTCGTCCATCCAAAAAAAAAAACAATTACTGGTTTTACATATAAGAAAATTTTCAACAAAATTCTACTTTCATATAAACATGATTTATATTATCTAAAGTTTCGATAATTTTAAAAACTTGGTCATCAACCCTTATTTCTTTTTTGTCACGTGACACTGGGATGACATTACCGCCCACCTGGTTGTGAATAGTAGGCAGTGGTCACTGTAGCTCACAGATATCAATCACAACGTGAATCACTCAAACTCGTTTTATTAGCAAATTAGTTACGTACCTGCGGGATTCCGGTTCGATATCGGCGCGTCACTCGATACGAACACACCGGGAGTGTTTCATTATTTAGACCACGGTGCATTACATATTTTTTTCTTGCTTTAAATTAACACAGATTGATCCTACCGCCCTGTCTATGCCTGTCACGAAGCAATTATATTTTCCCGTTTAAGCGGTAATCCTAAAAGTATGTAAGTAAAATGGCTCAAGGAGCTATGCATCCATTTATACAGAAGAGGGCCGTTCGGATTGTCGATAATCCCGTTCTCACGGATCGTTTGGAACCTCTGGGTCAGCGAAGGGACTTCGCTTGTCTCTGCAATTTGTACCGTATGTTCCATGGGGAGTGCTCTGAGGTATTGTTTGAGATGATACCATCATCTCGGTTTTACGATCGCACCGCCCGCCACCGGATTAGAGTTCATTCATACTACCTGGTACCACTGCGTTCATCCACAGTGTGTTTCCAGAGATCTTTTTTGCCACGTATCATCTGGCTTTGAAATGAGCTCGCCTCCGCGGTGTTTTTTTTTTTTTTTTTTATTGCTTAGATGAGTGGACGAGCTCACAGCCCACCTGGTGTTAAGTGGTTACCGGAGCCCAAAACATCTACAACGTAAATGCGCCAACCCCTTGAGATATAAGTTCTAAGGTCTCAGTATAGTTACAACGGCTGCCCCACCCTTCAAACCGAAACGCATTACTGCTTCACGGCTGTTTCCCGAGCGCTATGACATGTCCTTCTTCAAACGAGGCTTGTAGAGAGTACTCAACGGTAGGCAGCGGCTTGGCTCTACCCCTGGCATTGCTGAAGTCCATGGGCGACGGTAACCACTCACCATCAGGTGGGACGTATGCTCGTCTGCCTACAATGGGCCATATTGAGTCCCGACACGAGGTCGTATTATTCGCAGATGATACATCTTTATTATTTAAAATTAAACGACAACTACAAGTCTATGACGAAGTGAATGATGCGATTTCGTGTGTGGTTCATTGGTTCCGTATCAATAACCTATTATTGAATAGTAAGAAAACTAAATGTATTAAATTTACTTTAAAATGTATTAAACCATCTTTAAATGTGAGACAAGTGGATAGTGATGTAATTGTTTCTGAGGAATCATTGGAGCTTGTTGAGTCAACCGTATTTCTTGGTATAACAGTGGACTCCAAACTGCAGTGGGGACCTCATATTCATAAATTGGCGAGTAAGCTCAGCTCTGCAGCGTACGCAGTAAAAAAAATTAGAATGTTAACAAACGCGGACACGGCTCGTTTAGTTTACTTTAGTTACTTCCACAGTGTCATGTCCTATGGCATTTTGCTATGGGGCAATGCGGCCGATGTAGAAATGATATTTATTCTGCAGAAAAGAGCTATACGTGCTATTTATAACATGCACTCAAGGGAATCCCTGAGGGAGAAATTTAAAGAAATTAAAGTTCTCACTATGCCATCCCAGTACATTTTTGAAAATTTGATGTATGTTCGTAAACATATTGAGGAGTTTCCTAAACAGTCGGACATACATAATAGAAATACTAGGAACAAACACAAGCTTGTTGTGCCGATGAGTAGGTTACATAAGATACGAAATTCATTCGGGTGTTTGTCTGTGCGCCTGTACAACAAAATCCCACATGATGTTCAGAACCTACATATACATAGGTTTAAGAAAACTATTAAAGAACATCTGTGCAATAAAGCTTACTATAAAGTCAATGATTATCTAGAAGATTGCACAAAGTGGGAATGAGTTGCTCGCTCCAGGCATTTCAATATTGTAGTAATTGTTACGTTATAATACTCAGTGTAAAAAATTCATATTTAAAAAAATAATAATATTAAAAATAAATAAATAATAATTTTATATGTAAAAAAAAAGACATGCCCGCTGAGTTTCTTGCCAATTCTTCTCAGGACGGAGGCTAGTTCTTGTGAATTGGCGGTAGTTCTTTTGACGTTCAACAAGTATGTACTTTCATTTATGTTGAATAAAATTTTTTTTGATTTGATTTTGATTTGATTTTGAATAAAAAAAGGAGAGATAATCAAAACATAGCAACAGCCGCACAGAATTTTTGCTGATCCTTTTACGATGATAAAGAATTACAAAGTTGAATACATTACAAGACGTTGGGTCGGTGCGAAGAACATAAACATTTACAACTTATTATTTTTTAATCGTTTTCTAAAACGAACGCTATAAAGAAACTCCATAAAACACGTAAACATGACATGTTTCATTACAAGAATCAATTACATTATTCAAGTCGGTATAAGCGTACGTCGTTATAGGCGGGATAGTGTTTGTACATGTCTCGTTAATACGTGGTTTGTTTATGATGTTGGTTAAGTTAGTTTATGCAAGGCGCGAGGGAAACATTCTGGAAATGTAACCAAACAGACAACTGTTACTACTTATTGTTTTACCAAGCTATACATTGTTTTAAGAGTTGTTCGTCAGGCACCTCATGATCAATTAGAAATATTACTGAATACAGGTAAGCAGACGGCCTTCCTCACGATCAGTGGTCACCGTCGTTCTTTGAAACCGCAGCCAAGCCGCTGCCTACCGACAAGGACTGTCGTTGATCCTTGTTTGGATACACACCTAAATACGTTCCAGTACATCCCACAGCGCGATGGTGGTTATACCTCAAATATCACCTCTGTCCGGAATCTCTAGTATCACATTCTTGCGAGTACCATTTATAGGTTAGCTTTGTTTAGGGCAATCCTAAACATGAAGTTTTGTATGCCTGTTTTTGAAGTGAAACTTCTTTAGACGCATGGGGGTAAAATTTTTACAGAATGTCACACAGGTATGCAACGGAAGTGACATCAAACTACTATTGAAATTAAGTATTTGTCAAATGTCAGTAGTAGCAGTTGTTGTATTTTTCCAACTGGAAAGGCAAATGTATTATACCATACAGCCTAATATTTTATATATTTTTTTGTGAAAAATGTTAATAGGAATTTTATTAGCATGAAATTAAATTAGTTAATTCAATTGGCAAAACATTAGTCATTTACAATTTAGAAATCTAAACATAATGTGACTGTCAACACTGAGGTTTGAGATTGACATTTGACAGACTTTTGGCGGGAACATATCTTCCCTTTTCCCTTCCTCTAAGTCTCGGAAACCTAAAGTTTTAGATTTGTATAGATATAAGCAAGACTTATAAATTAGTTCGCCAAAAAAGTTTCACTTCTGACATGTGTACTTTGTACGCACGCACTTTTTATTTTTATTTTGAAATACAATAATAATTTTGGCAACACAGTCAATGCACGTGTTGTAACTACATTAAAACAAAATAAAAATAACCTTCTCTCTGAATATAATTAATTATTGAAGCGCCCAGTACAAATTACAGTCCACGTTTTACACAAGCTTCAGTCGAGACGTTTGAAGACCTATAGCAAAAATCGAAAGTAAACTTACACAGTAAATGCTTTAACGGAAACAATCGTTATAACGAATTCCGCATATACCGTCGCCCATTACCTACATACTACAATTTATTGAAAGACATCGGTGTTAAATAACTGATGTTGCACAAATAAATAATGAGCCGAAGGTAAGCGCTTCGTTAACATGAAGTGATCATTTATTAGCAGCGGCGGCCGTCCGAGCAGTCACGATACAAGTCGCTTCTTAGAGAATTCAAAATTAACTAGTGAATAGTTTACGTAAAGAACGTTTGCTAGATTCAAGGAAACGGAGATTTACTCTAAAGTAGTCCTGGCGATGTGCTCCGTATTGCAAGCTCAGGCGAGTTCCTACTACACTCGGGATGCTTCTAGGGTAGAACAGCCACAAGTCTTTATTTAAATAAATTGACATTCATTACCCCAATTTTTACACTAGATATCATGCAATATACAATTATTATTTTTTATTGCTTAGATGGGTGGACAAACTCACGGCCCACCTGGTTACCGGAGCCCATAGCATCTACAATGTAAATACCGTCATACACTTTGAGATATGAGTTCTAAAGTCTCAGTATAGTTGCAACGGCTGCCCCACCCTTCAAACCGAAACGCATTACTGCTTCATGGCAGAAACAGGCAGGGCGATGGTACCTCCACCCGTGCGGACTCACAAGAGGTCCTACCACCACCTGTAATTATGCAAATTATAATTTTGCGGGTTTAATTTTTATTACACGATGTTGTTCCTTCACCGTGGAAGTCAATCATGAACATTTGTTGAGTACGTATTTCATTAGACAAAAATTGGTACCCGCCTGTGGGATTCGCTCAACACGAATGCACCGGACGTCTTATCCTTTAGGCCACGACTACTTCATCGATTTGATAGTAATTAATTATTAATCTAGTCGTTTTAAGTTCAGTACAAACTGGGGTCTACATCAAGTCACTATAAATTATAGTATTATACATATATAAAACTTATAACAGTAGTAATTATATGTGATCAGATTTCCTACTACAAAATAAAGTATTACGTCGGTACGTATAAAAGCTAGCAACATTGGAAAAGGTTAATTAACCGCCGCCCGAAGGTACATCAAACCGTAAATAGAAAACAAAGCCAAGACACACGATATTGTTTACGTTTTTTCTTTCCTTTATAAGTTATATTACAGCATCTCGTGCATACGTGACGTTAAGAAACAAACTTTTTTTTTTTTAAATACAATATTTTGTGGCTGATTAAGACACAGCTTAGCACAACCGTCGCGGCGTCGTTTACGACATCTATAACATAAAACGTTGGTGAATATGTTATGTGACCAAAGCTTAAATCACCAATGCACCAAGCGAGTGTAGTTATTCTTTTTTTTATTGACCTTGTAGGCAGAGGAGCATACGGCCCATCTAATGGTGAGTGGTTACCGTCGCCCATGGACTTCAGCAATGCCAGGGGCAGAGTCAAGCCGCTGCCTATCGTTCGGGAAACCGACGTTCCGAATGTTGTTGTTCAGAACTTATCAATGTGCAAGCTTATTATTGCTAGTGGCATTCAAGCTTTTGCTATTTTTCTATTGCTTTGATGGGTGGACTAGCTCACAGCCCACCTGGTCTTAAGTGATTACTGGAGCCCATAGACATTTATAACGCAAATGTGCCACACACTTTGAGATATAAGTTCTAAGGTCTCAGTATAGTTACAACGGCTGCCCCACCCTTCAAGCCGAAACGCATTACTGCTTCACGACAGAAATAGGCGGGGTGGTGGTATTTACCCGCGCGGACAGATATATATACTCTAATAGTCTAATAGTCGGTTCGTGCCGCTATTATCCGCGTACTGATATGTCGTAGTCGCGATATGTCGCTTCAGATTCCCCTTGGGCCGTGTACATAGAGTGCGTTATCTAACACAATACATTGAGCTCACACAATAAGGGCGGCAGTCGATCGGCCGCGGTGTTCCGGTAAAAATATCGGATAACGCGAAACCCGCAACATACGACCCAAACTATTGGATTACCAGGATTATAAAGTTACTATGGATTCACGAATTTAACTCATTTGTATTAAGTGATGCTCGTTATATGTAAGTACAGAGCGGAAACCGCCACCAGCCTTCAGACAACTCGAATGTAAGGTGTAGGTGCATACTTTGTAAGTAAATACGTATCCACAATCAAACTCGAATCACGAAGAAAAAATATCGCAGAATAAAATTAAGTTCTCAAAATTAATTTGGCAGTGGCAAGGCTGATTTTGAGTTCTCTATAAAATCTGACCTATATCTTCCGATGAGCATCACACAGCAGTCACAGTAATGACTTGTGGTATGCAACCGGATTCAAACCGACGCGAGAGGCGCACACGTACCACAGGCAAGAACCCGATTTGCAAGTGTATGATCTCACGAAATACTAAAAAAAGCTATAAATAAACCGAATGTCGCAATCAATCATTCGGTTTATTGGCGTGAATTAAATAAATAAAAAACGATAATCGTTAACCAGATAACGTCAAAGGTTTGAACTCGCCAAAACGAGATAATTTTATATTAATTAAGTTGTTTCTCGCGACACGTGTCCCAGTGGTGGAATCCTTGTGCTGGTAACATATTGTAATTCAAGGACATGGAAATGTGTACTAACTAGCTAAAGATCAAAAAAATATTATTTTTTTAATCATTGATTAATTAGTCGGCAAAAATAAAAAAATATTTTTCGAGACGAGACTACAGCTCAGCTGTTAAACTCTCAGCACACAGCTGTCAAACAACATTCCTCGGAAACCAACGGTAGTGGTCCGACTAACATCTTGTATTATCCAGGATACGGCATTATCTAGTTATGAGCAATACAATCCAAAGGGATTTATCTTTCGATCTTTCGAGATCTTTCGCGAGTACTATAGAGTAAAGTCCTTCACTTCATTGAGTTTGACTGTTTTCTAAGTAGGTCCGACATATATGGCGTATTAACATATTTTTTTTATAGTTGCTACCTGCTAGCTTGTCACTGTTAATGACAAAACTGTTCCGCTGTGAGCACGTAAGTTATCACTAAACAAGTGTATTGTCACAGCCCATTATGATTCAAGAATTTCAATATATAAAAAAGAAGTCCGATAACAATCAACATTACTGAGCATACCGAATTGCTGGCGCGAAAGTTAAAAAAAAGACGACGTGTTTCTTTAAAAAAAAATCAGCATCAACAGAATATTATCAGTTTTAACAATCAATTTTAACCTTAAAAAAATGTAATCTTGGTACAGAATCGATTTTTTATTGAAACAAAACATTAACAAGCTCCGTAAAAGTATAATATCGATGTTTTTAATCGATATGCAAACGAGTTCTGGAAAGTATCGTGAGTCGTAAACATGGAGACGTCCACGTAAAAAAACTTCCAACATAAGGAATTGTAAACCTGACGTTTGCTTCGACGCTTACACCGTTACGAACTGTTAATATTACGAACAAAATTATGGTTCACTGTGATAAGTGATCTTTTAAAATTTATATGGTAATCGATTATTGGCGTAATTGATCGACCAATCACAGAAATTTCACTTCTTCTTCTTCTTCTTTGTCGTTTCCTCATTACTGAGGGTCGTGACCACCTTGGTCCAGTTTTTGCACTAGCTTCCTACAATGTTGCCTGCATTCGGTCTGCTTAATGGCGCCCGGGACGCTGGTGTTTGTGGCCTCCTTGACAATGTCCGTCCACCTGGTTGGCAATCTTCCTCGACTTCTCTTTCCTTCCACTTGACTTACAACTATTAACTTTTCCAAGTTCTAAGGATTTTACTTAAAAAAAATTAATTTCACTTAAAATGATTAATAATCTTAATGTCTAAGTCAAGTAATACCAAGGATGTTAATATGCATATTATTAACATGCATGGCATATAAGATATGTTAACAATTAATAACATTATTGTATAAAACTGTATCCCGGTACAACTAAACTGTATTTTTAATGTCGCACTATATAAAATAAGGTATTAAAGTTACGAACCGACACGACCGTGTGAGTGATTCCGTCTGAATATCCCCTGTAACACGAGCCCTCCCTAATCTTGACATCTCGATCGCATCGGGAATCGATTAACTCGCAGAATGTGAAATTCGCCATTTTTTACCTTAAAATTACGGTCCCTCCTCGCGATAAATTGCAAGCCGAGTACTCGCTGATCGGACGATTGCCAAGAATATGTAATCACGTTACACATTTTCCACACATAAATGTTCTCGTGTAACGACAGAAACAGATGTAGTCTAGATCAAATCCAGAGTCCAACACTACACAATATTGCAGCAGACAATCCCACGACCCATTCGCTATTAGGTGGTCACCACTGCACCAGTGCTCCTTGATAACGCCAGCAACTTAAGGCGTGAGGAGAAATACATGACTATTAGTGTATACTCGCCGGCACGTAAGTTGGCAAGGTTTTGGCGTAGTGGGGGTAAGGTCGCGCACAGTGCACTTAATGCCACAAAAATGGTCACTTTATTGCCCGCATTATTCTACGGTTACTGCCATAATTTATTTTTCATCATGTCTGTTTAGAAGAAAGAAAAGAGCGGAATTCGCGTGAAGTGTATTAGGTGTTATAAATAAAATACAATTAAAAGTTAAGAAGTTTATTTAAAAAAATATACTTAATATTAAAAATCATGTGTCGCCGTCGTCACTATTATTTTCTAATAGTGTAGCACTAAATTTATGGTAGCACTTGAGCTGGTGGAAGGAGTTGGCTCCTCATCCTCGACATAACTCTCGTCGCTGTCGTCACTGGCGTAAATAATAAATCGTTCAGTGACTGAATCGACTATATGGTCACTTTGGATATAGTCAGCCTCAATTTTTTTACCTTCCCGCATAATTGCGACAGTACACAGCATAAACCATTTTCCTGGTGTGTCTGCGTAAAATGGTATTTGGTCCTGGCATTGCAATCAAATTTAAAACAATAACAATAATACCAACTCGTAATAAAAACTCAACATAAATAAAGGGTACAACTTTAGTACACGCAAATGTAATCGGGAGCGAACGTCGACGTGGTGCTTGCTAAGTTCCGTGCCGGGGACTGTAATCTCAAATTGGTAATGCTTTAATGGCGGCACAAATAGACAAATTAAAACTCGGTATGTCGCCGGCATTATATCTGTTATTAACACCGAATAAAATTTTATATTTCAAAAACATGTTCACAATTCTGGAAAACTCCAAAAAAATATGCTTTTATTACTTCAAACACCAGTCTCTGAGGACAGTCGTAATTAACTTTTCTTTGATTCAAAAGAATTTAAGCAAAAAAAGATCTAATTTTTGTTTTATTCAAATACGAAATGCTATTTTTTTGTTCGGTTTGCTTTTTTATCGGTTTCATTTTAAAAGACACTATTGTTTGTTTGTCCGTGGTCTAGGTAAGTACCCAACTTTTAGCTGACTTAGTTAAAACTGAGAATTTGAAGGGTCCAGCATCATGCGGTTGATTGAGAAGTTTTTAATGTAGCGACTTGGCTGTCGTTTAAAAAGCAATGTGATACAGGCTCAGAATCAAACCTGGGACCTCTCCCAAGAGGCACACTGATTGGTCACTCGGGAATCCAAACATAACAAAGAAAATTAAAAAAAAAGAAACTTGTTATGAACGAATGTAGTATAAAACAAGCAAATCTCGTTCTTATTGCAAATGATGATTAGGGTCCGAATCATAAAATGTTTTATTGTTATTGCAATTAAATTGTGAACTACAAAATGGAAATAGTTACGTAAGATTCAGCCAATCCCATTAGGCATCCTTCACGCCGCGCTCAGATCATAATTATTTCACTCGCCCGACACTACTACTGTTTCTCGATGTTAACTCACGCGACATAACGTAGTTCAAGTTAGAAAATTATCATTTTAGTAAAACTGCACAGGCTAATATTTACGATTCGTGTCTTGTGAGCACACGTTTACTCTGATGAGAGTTTAATTTATTCCATGACCTCCAAGTTGTGTTGGTAGATCACAGATAAATTTAATTAAATTGGATATAAACAGTTACCTCTGTTTACGCTTACTCTGGTTGGTTCGTGAATAATTTCTGAATAGCTTCATAGCTGAAATCGATCAACATTTTTGTCAATTGGAATCAAAGTAAAATAACAATAGTGATACCATGTCCTTCGTTAGCAAAGAATATAAATGAACAATAAAATGTTTTTTAGAAACCGAAACATTTCTGCACGTAATGAGAGGTCATGTCTGTAGCGTTTAAATGTCCCGCGGCAACTCTGACGATGATAGCTACCAGATTTCTAGACAAAAAAGGACCTTGTTAAAACAAAACGTGGCCGCAAGGTATTCTATAAATATTAATTAAAAACTGTATATTGAATGATTTTCATCTTTAAGTCATCTAACGGTCACTGAAGTAAAAACTTATTTAGCACCGTTGCAAATGACACTAGGAAGACACAGACGTACATCTGCAAGAGATTTAAGAAGGTTTCGCTACTATCGTGTGTCCGGTTTGAAGCCGAGCCAGCCCCACAGGAGAGACTTTGAATTAAAGTCCGGAGGTGAGCGGGCGGCATTTGTGTTGTGATGCACTTATGCTTCGGTAACAACTTAATACCAGATACGGTTAGGGCGTTCGCACATCCAAGCAATTTAAAAAAAATATCGAAAAAGTCGTCGTGGCCTAAAGGATAAGACGTCCGGTGCATTCGTATCTAGCGATGCACCGGTGTTCGAATCCTACTGGCAAGTACCAATTTTTGCAATGAAATACGTACTTAACAAATTCATGATTGACTTCCACGGTGAAGGTATAACAACGTGTAATAAAAATCAAACCCGCAAAATTATAATTTGTGTAATTATTGGTGGTAGGACCCCTTCTGAGTTCGCGTGGGTAGGTACCACCAATCTGCTTCTTTCTGCCGTGAAGCAGTAATGCGTTTCGGTTTGAAGGGCGGGGCAGCCGTTTTACTGTAAAAATGAGACCTTAGAACTCATGTCTCAAGGTGGGTGCGGGCATTTACGTTGTAGATGGGCTCCGGTAAGCACACCCACAGACACAGCCCACTGAGTTTCTCGCCGGACCTTCTCAGTGGGTCGCGTTTCCGATCCGGTGGTAGATTCTGTGAAGCACGGCTCTTGCTAGGGTTCGTCTTAACAACGTCGTCAGGTTGAGCCCCGTGAGCTCACCTCTAGTTAAGGTTAAGCTGAAATAGCCTATAATAATATAAGAATAACCATATAAACAATAAAAAAAATCGATCTGTGTGTTTTGAAAGTCATATTAGGAATCAGTTTAATAAAAAATATATGATAATCGATACTCGAAGTCAAGTTGTTTTTTGGATAGCTTCCGATGAGAATTGTTAGTAGAGTCAGATCACTTTGAGACCGGCCGAGACTTAATAGCTCTCTTACTTTATTCTCTTTATCCGACTTGAACAAAGCGAGAGTTTTCTTCTCAAAGTAACAACTTCGTATCATTTAGTTTTAAATTCGACTGAAGTTATTTTTGTTTCCTCATGGACAAGTTTCAGGTTTCATTTTGACTGCTCTGATTGTGAACTGAGCCCGGATGGTGTCTTCGTCTTTTACATTTTGCTGGCAGAGTAGTCATTGTTCTTGACACTTCGAAGATGAAACATATCTTGTGCATTATTCAAAAGTTGTACGCCGATGTTTGTCACATGCTAAGCCTTCATCATATCGTTATATTTCAAGGGACATCATACAGGCGTGCTACGTGGATCTTAGGATAGAATAAATTTTAATCTCATATTAATCGAAAAGTGAGGATATTTAAGGCAAAAATCAAAACAAAACATGATTTATTACCTACCACCTTTCTGCCCATTATTGTGACGAAGATACCATGCATTCCGATTAAGATGGGGGTACCCTGCAATATTCACAAGATCAATCTTGCCGAACGATATTAGTTTGTATGTGCAGAAGACGAAGCGTGGTTGACATCATCCAATTTTCAATCATCCAATCCAATCCAAATCCAATTTCTTACATAAATTTGTGTTATTGTTTTGCAGACAGAACTATTTAACTAACTAATCATCGAGGAATGGCGACGTCTGATGAAGTGCACCACCACCCGACCTGATGACCACAATAACTCCGCCAAGAGTGCATACAACTGAGAAGATATAATCAAGAGTGCGACTCGGTCAAATTACATAGAATGCTCAAATATTTTAATTTAGAACATACAATTTGCGGTAGGCAGCGGCTTGGCTCTGCCCCTGGCATTGCTGAAGTCCATGGACGACGGTAACCACTCACCATCAGGTGGGCCGTATGCTCGTCTGCCAACAAGGGCAATAAAAAAAAATACGATTTTAAAATAGTTTTATAAGAGTTTTGCGGTTCGAATTTTCGTGAAATATCGCCCCCGAGACGTCTTCATCGACGAGCAAATGGACTCCGTACAGTTAAATCAGCGAATGCTTTTATAAACAGTTTCAGAAGGCGAGCCGTCTCGAGACAGTGTCGCACGTCGGGGAGCTACGGGTACCGTACACACGATCCAATGCAACTACCATTTTGACTAAGCCACTTTACTCTCGCTATAGAAATACTGGTACAAGTAATCAGCTTTTAGCGGTTACATTTTCAGCATTATCATGAACTTTTTTTCCCTACCTATGCTGATAGCCTTGAGAGGCTATTTCAGCGTAACTTTAACTAGTAGGTGAGCTCACGGAGCTCAAACCAGACGACGTCACTAACACGAACCCTAGCAAGAGTCGTGCTTCGCAGAATCATGGACAGATTGCTAAAAAATAGATGAGACACTTCAATATAAGTGCATGCATCACCTCTACTACCTGGTCCATACTACATTCACAGAAAAAACATCATTCAGACTATTAAAACTATTTCACACAACGCGTCACTTGTGTTTGGATATCTATTTTTCAAACATTCAAATATAAAATTTTAAAGTGATAGATACTGGGTACCATACTGTATCGGGTGATGACATATAAAACCGGTCTAAGGATATCAACTCTTTAAACAGTCGATCTACAAATAGAAGAAAAAAGGCGTGATCCACCTTTTTTTCTTATTTGTAGATTAACTGTTTCAAGAGTTAACTATTCAAATAATTAACAATAAACAAAATTATTTTCTAAAAACTATTCAAACCTATTTCATACATCCTAGCTTCTGCTCATTCACTTTATATTTATGAGTGCTCAGTTCATTGATGTCAAAATTTTACCAAAATTTTACCAGCCGCTCTAAGGTCATAGCTTGTGCCACAAGAAGTGCTCGCTCAAGCCAAATATTGTGCCAGGGAATAGGTAATGCACACTCTGCGTAAGAAATTGATCTTTGAAAATGATCTCAATTCTATCTCCTATAAACTCCAACTACAGTTTTATAAATTTAAATCTGGCTTCTTTGCTGAAGGAAGTAATTTGACGATATTACGGTAAACTTTGAAACTTATGTACTATTTTATTCTATTTCAGTTCGAATTAGGCCGAAACCTAGACGTAGGTAATACTTAAGTCTGACCTAGTTAATATTCAGTACGTTGTCTGATTAATCTGTATTCCAAAGGCTTAGATTTCCTCGGGGATGTTACCCAGTGAACCGTCTCGAAGTAGCTTCATTTAGGAAAATATATTACGTCCATGATCGAGCCGAAAGATGAATATATTTTTATTGTGTAGGTGGGTAAACTAGCACACGGTTTCACACCTGGTCTTAAGTGGTTAACGGAACCCAGAGCACGAGTCGCCACACACCTCGAGACATTAGGTTGAAAACTTCATTTCATTGTAAAACGGCTGTCCCACTCTTCAAATCAAAGAGTGCGCTAGTTTCAAGGCAGACAGGACACTTTTACTGGTGGTAGAACCTCTTGTGAGTCCGCACGGGTAGGTACCACCACCCTGCCTATTTCTGCCGTGAAGCAGTTATGTGTTTCGGTTTGAAGGGTGGGGCAACCGTTGTAACTATACTGATACCTTGGAACTTATATCTCAAGCTGGGTGGCGCATTTACGTTGTAGATGTCTATGTGCTCCAGTAACCACTTAACACCAGGCGGGCTGTGAGCTCGTCCACCCATCTAAGGAATAAAATAAAACCTGTATTTATCTGCGCGGACTTGCAATACGTCCTACCACCAATAAATCGCAATGCTAAGCGTTGGTCTACTAAACAGAGAACGCTGCTACCTATTCTCTTATGAATCCCTTTCTGGTCTTTTAAGACAACCTTAGAGATAGAGTGCTAGTATTCTAAAGACTGAAGGAGGAGGATTCTAGACCGAAACTACAGAGCCAAATCCTTTGATATCCTCGTCGGTGCAGGGATTACTGAGCCTGGTTCCTACAGCACGATAATCGGGAGCCAGGGTATCATTACGAAACATACTAATTACTATTTCTCGACTTGCATTTATACATTTATTTTTAGTGTTAATATTATCATTCTCTCTGTCTTGTATGGATCAGCTTGTTGGACAACAAAAATGGTGGATGAAAGGCGATTGCATGCAGCAGAGATGCGAATGTTGCGATGGATGTGTGGAGTAACGAGAATGGATATGTTAGAGGAAGTCTGAAAGTGGCATCTGTGACAGAGAAGCTGATGAGTGCGCGTTTGGGATGGTATGGACATGTGATGAGACGAAATGAAAATGAGGTTGGTAAGAGAGTGTTAACTATGAATGTGGAAGGATATAGAGGAAGAGGTAGACCTAAAAAGAAATGGATGGATTCTGTGAAAGACGATATGGGTAAGAGGGGAGTGAGCGAAGAAATGGTATATGATAGAAGAGTATGGAAGGAGAAAACATGTTGCGCCGACCCCAGGTGACTGGGAGAAGGGCAGGATAATGAATGATTATCATTCTCTCTGTGGCATATTCACGTGGCGATGTCTATTGACAGCTAACATCAGGTGGCCTAAAAAATTTCTCCACCTAATCGTTGGTACCTAAGAGGTTATTCCAACTATTCACGGACCGGTAGGTGAACTCACGGGCTCAACCTGAGAGAATTGCTAACATTAGTCGTAGCTAGAGCAGTGTTTCGCTTAATCTACCACCGGGACAGAACCGCCACCCACTGAGAAGATCCGGCGAGAAACTCAGTGCTGGGACGTGCGAACTAGCCCATAGTCACCTATGGACTAGTTCGCACATCAAACTCTTGATCGGGATCGTAACCGGTGTTTGAAGAGCCTAAAAGCACCCGGAATGGATTCGGGTTAAGATATGTTCTGTGACGGCAAGTTCGCGTTGCTCCGTCGCCTGGGTCAGATATGTAATTAGCGGCGGCCCCGATGAGAGGATTGTCCTGTCGCGCCGTTTTATTCAAGTAGTGGTCTGACGCTTTTTTAAGATAACGGTTCTAACGGTTAGGCTGTATAAACAGGATTAAATGACCTGGAGAGAGATAATGGATGCGTCTGAGGGCCGTGGGAGCGAATACTATGCTTGCATAGGTCATGAGGGCTTAATTGGTCCAAATAATGCAATACTATGGCGTGTTCTTGAGATTTGGATCCTACGTTAATAGAAGGCAGTTTCAGGCTACCTAAAGATCTCAATAAACAAACCTGAGCACGTGTTATAAGTAAAGAAGAAAACAATAATAATTTTATTTGCGAGCCAGTGCGAGTGGCCCGTGGGGTCCAATCAGCCGGGGGCCGGAAGGACCCTAATACAGGGGAGGGTTCAAAATTTATCGGAACGAGTGTACGAAAACAATGCTACATTACGCGCTGTTTTGTTTTTAAATTCAAATCATAGGATCAGGCGAGACAGTTACTAAGATTTTTCAATAAAAATAAACTTAAGTATTGTCAGTACTGGATGATGGAAGTTCGAACATTAAATTGACTAATTACCATTTCAGCCTCTTAAAACATGACCTAGAATATTCACATATTATTATTTAACAAATTGAGAGATTACGCAGATGGCATCAACAATATCATATTAACCAATGATCCTCAAACTAGGCATAGCGTGTATCGTGAGGACCAAAATACGATTTACTAAATGTTCAATACCTCTTTAATACTTCGCGCCCTTATCTGCCAACTTAGTGTGTCCAACATACATCTTATTATAGAGCAAACAGTTGTTGTTTCGAACACTTCACAGTTGAATAGGCTTTTTAGTTAAAACTAACCCTAGAAATGTATTGTTAAAAAGATAAAAGATTTTTACGCGATTGCAATATTTTGTGGCGTGTTCATTTAACGACTTGGTATTACCCTGAAGCATCGGGGATATCACTCGCAATAAAAATACTTCTTGAACGTTTTAATGCTAGTTATCCTGCAGCTAAAGATAGTTCTCTCTCGACAGAGACTTGTTGGGGCCTCTCCAGTAGACCTGTGAAGAGTATTGTATCACACGTTATCGCTTACAGATTGCACCACACAATAAAGAATGAAACAAAAATAAATTTCGGAAGTAAATGGCCGGACGTAGGTACTGATTACGGTTTTACTTTGCATTACCAATTTATGGGATTCCTCTGAAGCGGGGAACCTTAAGAAGCAATGCCGGTCCGAAATAATTTAGGAATTTTATAGTGGGTAATCACGTACTACATAATTCTGTATGCTTCATGGGTTAGAATTGTTTCTAAGCCAATTCTTACCTAAAATCGCGGATGATATACGTGGTACAATAAAAAAGGTTGGTTTAAAAACCTTTAAATTAGCGTCCTGACTGGTGGTAGTAGCAAGCAGCGCAAAGCTGTACCTATCGTGTGTGGCGTCTAGATGTCCCTGGGCTCTCGTACCTACAAGAAGAAGAATCACAAACCCTCGTTTGCCCCTAACAATAATAATACGTAAAAAAGCTCACCCGTTTTAACAGGATGGAGTATGTTGCAGAACTCATTTTAGAGAGCTTTTTGAATGAAACAGTGTCGATAGATTCCTGCAAATCTGCAATGCTTCTATTAAACGACCACAATTGACTGAAAGTCAACAGAAGCGTCTTTATATTATATATGTGCAAAAACTCATGAACACTTTGAATTAACGAGTAAAAACATTGTCGTGTAAAATTTTATAGAAAGGTAAATTTTTAAAAACTGTATCAAATGAAAGCTATAGATAAATATTAAAGCTATAGACACATAACAGTTTTTTAACGGTAAATAGGGGCTGTGAACTATACGAATAGGTCAAAAAGTATTTATAGAAATCTCAAAAAGTGCACTTTTTTTTTAATGCTTAGATGGGTGGACGAGCTCACAGCCCACCTGGTGTTAAGTGGTTACTGGAGCCCATAGACATCCACAACTTAAATGCGCCACCCACCTTGAGATACAAGTTCTAAGGTCTCAAGTATAGTTACAACGGCTGCCCCACCCTTCAAACGGCCGCTGCTTCACGGCCGAAATAGGCAGGGTGGTGGTACCCACCCGCGCGGTCTCACAAGAGGTCCTACCACCAGTAATTACGCAAATTATAATTTTGCGGGTTTCATTTTTATTACACGATGTTATTCCTTCACCGTGGAAATCAATCGTGAACATTTGTTAAGTACGTATTTCATTAGAAAAATGGTACCCGCCTGCGGGATTCGAACACCGGTGCATCGCTTCAACACGAATGCACCGGACGTGTTATCCGTTAGGCCACGACGACTACTAAGCACATAGCAGATTTTGGTTTGACAACGACGATATTCATTTCTCTAAAGGTTGCTAAAGCTTGTATTAATTGCTTTAATTTTTGTATTTGGGAAATTTGTAATATGATCGTAAATGTTCACGGCTCTTTAACAAAAAGAGCTCGTAGATGTATTGGTGGCCGTGGGCTCCCGAGGAATGCTCCATACCACCCATAAGCATGCTCGTCTGCTTGTACCGAATGATACAGATGTCGATTAGTAAGAAAAAAAATAATACTGTAGCAAACAGGCGAGCATGCAGTTCATCTGGTGGAATGTGGTCACTGTCACCCTCGAATACCAGCAAAGCTATATAAATACTCTGCTTAGAGAAGACATTTACTGTTAGAAAAACTGTAAACAGTGCGCAACTTCGAACTTGCTATCTCTTAAAAATTCGCGCATGCTGCTTACGGGCAAATGCTATAATTAACAGTTAATCTAAATATAAGTTCCCAACATTAGCGGGCTAGGTAGTGGACTACACGGGGGCTCGGTGGTGGCTCCGACAGCCCGTGTTGTCGCGGACACTAGCTCCTAATGTTATCTGATGGCGTTACGCAAAATGTAACACAATTCAATGATATAACATAATAAAAAATTATTTTTTTTTTTAATTCGATTTAAAATTTCTACGCTTCCAGACACAATGGGGTATAAATGAAGGAACGGTCACAAAAACAATTCAGGCGGTTTTACTAAGCAGTTAATGGTAAACGAAAAATAAACTCATCAATTTACTTGAGAAACTTTTAATTTAAATTAGTTCATAGTTTGCACAGTTTACAGTATGGCATTAGATACATATAAATTGGATATTAGCATTTAGTTGGTTACACGTAGAACTGGAGATAGCACTTAGTATCGTGTAAATTAAAATACAAATCCACACGTACCTACAGCTGAAACATTCATTAATCTAGCCTTAATTATAACATGTGCTCTTATGTTTTGTAAATAGATCTAGATGTAGTATTATCAAACAAATCTACAACATAGGGCCCGCAATTAAGTTCTCTGTTTTATTGATGCAACTCTGTTGTGAAAAAATGTTTACAAATAAATCAAAGTATTGCCCATATCAGTCACAGCTTCTTCCCATTTCTTTGTCAGAGTTCCAATATCTTGACTTGAGTTCGTTTTTTTAAGGCTATCCACGAATACGGCTATTCTTCGATGATGTATGTAAGCGGGACTGATCAGACAGCCTGTGTGCCTTTTCCTTTTGTACCACTGTATCAGTTATCCACAGGAGAAAAACGACGCTCAACATTTCATGGCTTAAACTCATAAGGAACCCAAGTTTCTAACTTTTGAATCATTCCTAACGCCGAGCAATTGCTCTAATTCAGTGTCTCCGAAGGTGTTTGCTTTCCTTCAGGCGGGCAGTCGTGAACATCGAAGTCTTTATTAGGCTAGCTATAATTTTTTAAAAAATTCGGAATCCCCTTAATGTCCCGAAGGAGATCTAGCAGCTCAAAAGCAACTGCTTCGCGGGTGCATCTACTATCGGATTGGAATCGTAACCCGCTGAGAAGATTCGACTAGAAACTCAAAGGGCTGATGTATGGATTAGGTTTTGCTAGTTTGAATTTTATGTGTCCGCGGATGATTTTCAACACGATGGACCGACCTCATAAAATCTGTGACTCACTCCAACATTAACGATTGCTTTCACTCTGCGAAACACCGTGCCACATGGCGTCGCATCGCGAGAGCATCGGTATCGCAGGATCCGACTGATGCATGACCACGACCACTCTGTCAAGAGTGTACGAATAGGAAAATGTTTATGTGTAATGTCATTTCTTCAGCGCAGAAGTGGCTCATCAATTTAATGTGGTTTAAAATGGACATGTCTCAGTATTAACGGTCTACAAGTAATGAAATGTAAGCTAGACATTATGTTGGCATAGTAGAGTATATACACAGATGTTGCATCTAATACATTAACATCAGTGTCGTGCGGTAATCCCGAGCTAAATATTGATGTGGATGTGTTAATGCAACGAAAATCAGCGAGATTAAGTCGAGTCTAGTTAGAGCAAGTCAACGACCTGTGCTTGAACCATATCTAACATTCACTAACTGGGAGGTTTAAGATTTTTTATTTATTGCTTAGATGGGTGGACGAGCTCACAGCCTACCTGGTGTTAAGTGGTTACTGGAGCCCATAGACATCTACAACGTAGCCACCCACCTTGAGATATAAGTTCTAAGGTCTCAAGTATAGTTACAAAATAAAGATGAGAGATGATGAGAGAGATGATAGAATAGTATGGTTATTTTTTCTTCATCTTCAGATGAATTACATCAGGGGCCCAGAATAGTCCTCGTGGATCCCTAAGTTAATGCCGGTTTGGGAATCAACGCGAGAGATCCAAGGTGACGACTGTCAAGTTACTCTATACGCGTCTCATGAAAGAAGGGCCTTGGAAGACTTTACGCCGTTCTGATCCAGCGGGGTACGAGTTGGCGGCACCATCTAGATCAGCCTCAGACGGCGCGGAGAGGGAAAGGCACGGTAATGATCTTTTTCTTTTTTTTTCCTACCTAAGCTGATAGTCTTGAGAGGCTATATCAGCGTCGCCTTAACTAGTAGGTGAGCTCATGGGGCTCAAACCTGATGACGTTGCTAACACGAAGCCTAGCAAGAGATGGATGGTGGTGCCCAGTCGTGCGGGCTTACAATACAGCCTTTGATTTGCAATTACACAAATTTTATAAAATTTGTGGGTGGATGTACTTCGTGAACACGTGCTAAGTATGTATTTGCTTTAAAAAAACGAGTTAATCCTGCGGATTTTGAACACGGGGGCGGTCCCATCACTCAATGCGGTTCACGGGGGACCTTATCGTTTAGAGTATGACAAATAAAAGTTATTATACCAAGAAATTAATTAGTGTAATTGAATATTAGGTGAGTCGAGTTCGAAGGGCTCAAAAGTTATGATCAGCGAGGCTGGGCGATACGAAATGAAAATTTACCGACGGCCTTCTCTTGAGATTATATTCGATTCAAAATCTCGCCTTCAACAGAATGTAAAAAGATAAGGTTTCCAAGCGTGAAGGGAAGGATGGGCGTGAAGAATTTCATTTAAAATGTTCATGACAAACAAACAGCTTTGAGAAGACAAAATTTTCTTTATTAAAATGTTTTAATCATCACGGCTTAGACGCAGTAGCTCTTAGTGGCACGGAGGCACACATTCATCGAAATACATTTGCAAAAAGAAAATTAACAATTTCCATAAGGTATTGCTATTAATCAAGAATAGATTGTAGCACTTTACATGATGACGTGCCCCGCAGCTTTACCAGCGTTAATTTTGTATTTCAGAAAGATGAAGCGTGTTGCGTTTTCCCTGGTTAGAGAGACGCTCGTGTCACGCCCTGGTCTATAAATTACCAGTTCTGTAGTGACGGTTATCATGGCAACTGTTGCTAATGTTGCTATGAGTGTCCGTTGCTGTTATGTATACAAAGAAAGATGAAAAACCCATTCTGAATAAGATTTAAAAAAACAGTTTGCGCTTAGTGAGCGTCAACATCGCTAATATCGTGGTGGCAGAACCCCTTGTGAGTCCGCGCGGGTAGTTGCCACCACGCCCTCTATTTCTGAAGTAAAGCAGTAATGCGATTCGTTTTGAAAGGCGGGGCAGCCGTTGTAACTATACTGAGACCTTGGAACTTATATCTCAAGGTGGGTGGTACATTTACGTTGTAGATGTCTATGGGCTCCTGTAACCACTTAATACCAGGTGGGCTGTGAGCTTGTCCACCCATCTAAGCAATAAAAAAAAAGAAACAATATATCGATATTGTTAAGAGCACTTCTCTCTATGTACACTATCAGTTGTGGCCCGACTTCCCGCGCTCTCCTCGCCTTTGATTATATGCATGCGGCGGCGGCGATGCGTCAACAATTGGTAATTCGTATTTCAGTTTTTGTCACTGAAACCATAGCATGTTGTTGCGACGACTTAAATTTTATTCAATATGTTTCGCATTCAGTATCAGTGCTCTTTTGATTCTTATTGGTAGCCGAAATACAGTTAACTGTCCGATTTCTGAGGTCCAAAAAAATGGTCGGATTTTTTTTAAAGTACAACGTGGAAAGGTTGATGCTTCGCAGCCGCTACGGACGAATCCTGCGGATGGGGCGCCGAGCATCGAACAAATATTGGAAAGAACTCGAACCAAAATTAAATTGGAGTTGAGGAACTACAACTTCACTCATTCCGATGTTCAAAGGTTGGAAGACTTAGTGATGGAAGCCGGCGGTCGTCCCCTGAGGAATATCATCATATCCTCTTGGAGATCAGGCACCACATTCCTCGGCGAGGTGCTCAATGCGATGCCTGGGAATTACTATCATTTTCAGCCTTTACTAAAATATGGACATGTACAACTAAAGGAGTCTGCGCAAGTAAAAGCAGCCTTAAGCTCCATGAAAAGTTTGCTCAAGTGTGACTTTCGAGGGATGGATGACTACTTCGATTACGGAAGCGGCCATGATTTTCAATTCAGTCACAATACCAGATTATGGGACTATTGCGAACACAATAAGGAACTGTGTTCTGACCCTGACTTCATGACCAGGTATTGTAGATTGTTTCCATTTCAAAGCATGAAAATTGTCCGTCTTCGGTTGCAGTTTGTTCAAGAAATATTGTCCGATACTGAGCTTAATGTAAAAGTAGTGTTCCTAACGCGCGATCCTCGCGGAGTGATGGCATCAAGACTGCAGCGGGGTTTCTGTCGCGCTGCTCCGGATTGTTCTAATCCCGAGATTCTTTGTGAAGGCATGATGCGTGATTATGAGGCTGCAGGTCGTTTTCTCAAACTTTATCCTGATAAGCTTTTTGTGCTGCGCTTTGAAGAGTTTGCACTAAACCCGAACAGTACAACGCAAAAATTGCAGAAATTCTTAAGACTAGGACGGACACAAGCGATGGATGAGTATATAGACTCCCACACCAACACAGAAGTGAGTGGAGTCACCTCTACTTTCAGAGTATCCCGTGAAGTGCCTTATCGCTGGAAGAATACTTTGACATTTCAATATGCTGACCAAATACAGACGGCGTGTAAAGAGGCCATGAAGTTATGGGGCTATCGTGCTGCTCACAACGCCACCCACATGGCCAGCGAAGACTTTAAGCCCCTAGAGCAGTACGCGATAATGCAGTAATGAAGACTATGGATGACGTCTTGATATTTTGAGATCTTCATTTAGTACTAATAAATCTGGCACCCTACAAATTAACCTTACGATCATTATAATACACCGAACCATCCCTCAAGTGTTTGAAATAATTGCAAACGCATTAACTGGAACACGTAATAATTTTAATGCAAAGACGAGTTTAGTCCTCGCGATCGTAACATTTAAGAATTAATATTAAAATCAGTTTGTAAAAGACATGAAATCAATTAATAAAATTCTGACTTCTTATAACTGTACGTCCACCTATACCCTAGCTCTGTTCTCGCAGACTTTGTAACGGAAACCAGAGATGCTCTTCGCTGCCAAACGAGTGTCCATGAACTCCGGTACGCGCTTAGGAGTCGGTGAGCTCATCTGCTTATCGACTACTAATTAAAAAACAAAATTCTAAAGCTATTTGCCAAACACGAGCATCCATAATAGCACTTAGCATCACGTAGTTTCTTTTAGATTTTTTTATAAAGTAAGACACTTATAGTAAACCTAGGACCTAAGTCCCAAGATTATCGTTTCATTTCAGACATAACGGATGAATATTTTCTTGAGATCTGGCACTTTGTTGGACTTGGGTTTTCATTTTTACGATAAGAGGATTCCAGGTTATATGCGGTAAACAATGTAATTAAAACAAAAACGCACGAATAAATTATAAAATGTAGTTGTTATTGAACCCAAGTTGACATTACTCCGAGATCGATGATTACAATTGATTTGGTTAAGCCATTCGGGATATTGGCGTGCATAAACTCCATATGAACAGTCTGACTACTTTATTATTTGTTTAACATTGAATTTTATATTCATGCTAATAATCACAGTTACCGCTCTATCTTATTTATTTCTATTTTACAACACACAAGCCCTCCACTGCGCGTTGTAAACGATCGACCAATAAAATAATTTCTTGGTTACATCTCGTGTGTAACCACCGCGCAGTAGTTTCCCCAATAACTTGAGGTCGCGAGTTCCACGGATTCTATCGGTTCGCTAAGCTTATTGCTTTTTTCCGAACACATCTGGAAATATGCTTTTATTTCTTTTGTACAAGTTATACGTACCGATTACATACTAGTTGTGGTCTGTGACTGTACTTACTGTTTCAATATTTGTAGTAAATAGTGATTATGTTAGCGATAATGTTTGACGATATTGTGCGATTATTTACTATGTGTGTTTACGGCCCATCTGATGGTCAACTGTTACCGAAGCCCGATGATAGCTAAACGTGAATGCAGATACTGACTAAAAAAAGTCGAAGTGTCAATATGGTAGGTAGGTTGCGGTACACTGCCCCGTCGTCGGCGAGGCTTGGGTGCACGGGCCGGATATACACATATATATGTATGTACATATAGGCATGCATACATTTTCCTGAACTTTTTTATTTTTTATTGCTTAGACGATTACATCCCACCTGGTGTTAAGTGGTTACCGGAGCCCATATGCATCTACAGCACGTAAATGCCGCCACCCACCTATGAGATATAAGTTCTAAGCTTTCAGTATAGTTACAACGGCTGCCTCTGTACCCTGTAAGCCCAAACGCATTACTGCTTCACGGCAGAAATACGCAGGGTGGTGGTACCTACTCGTACAGACTCACAAGAGGTCCTACCACCAGTAATTACGCAAATCATAAATTTGGGGGTTTCATTTTTATTACACGCGGTTTCGTTCTTCACCGTGGAAATCAATCGTGAACAATTGGTAAGTACGTATTTCATTAGAAAAATTGGTACCCGCCTGCGGGATTCGAACACCGGTGCATCGCTACATACGAATGCACCGGACGTCTTATCCTTTAGGCCACGACGACTTCGAATAGTTGAAACTCATTGAAATAATTATATGGTTCTAATAATCATCTATAACATATTAGCGACAAAGAAGTTATCATGTGAGATCACCCTGAGGGCTAGATCTCAGTTGATTTGAACAACCGCTGTGAAACGCTGATGCCATCTCTGCAAATACGTTTGGTGGTGGTACCATGTTATTTTGACCAGAGGTGAATAGAATGATCAACACCACATATAATGGGGTCACTGGGTGGGTGGTATGCTGTAGTTGAGTCCAATTAGCTAACCTCCAGTCGCATTATTACCAGGGTGGTACTTACCTCTAATTCACGACCAGCCTTGTTAGCGAAAAATACCAGGACGTGTTGTTCGATGTCAGTCAAAACTTACTTTACAGACGGTGAATGCTTACCTGAAACAATATTCGAATTATTAATTGCATTCCTTAGAATTATTTCAACAATAATCGTCATTTGTGGGTCAAAGATGAGTAGAGCGGCTGGTACCTGCTGCTAATACCACAAGTTGTGTCATGGTTTTGATTTGAAACGGGACACGTAAAGTATTTATTTCAGGGTATCTGAAGTGGTACTGTATTTGTAAGGTGAAGTGTTCGCGAAGTGCCGCCGTTCAACAATGGATCGACACTGATAATGGCAAAGACGACAATTGTGTTTGAAACTCCTTCACATTAGATAGCGAACATAAATCAACATTGTCATTGTTTTGAATGACTGTTGCATAAAACTATCCATCCACCTTTAAGCATAAATAATTTTTAGCATTTTAGTGATGTCAACATATATCCCGAGCTAAATCCCACGGGATCGCATTATCGCTAGCTGCATGCTCCGGGATTAGGGTCTCCGTCAATTCTTTATTG
This sequence comes from Bombyx mori, assembly GCF_030269925.1. Lineage (NCBI taxonomy): Eukaryota > Metazoa > Arthropoda > Insecta > Lepidoptera > Bombycidae > Bombyx > Bombyx mori. The sequence goes on from NC_085133.1 coordinate 10,917,250, forward strand.
TGGAACCGGAATTGAATTCGAAAAGCGTTTTGCATTTACGAATGAATATGTTGCCGAATGTTACTCATACTTTTGCGTAGGAAAACGATGCGGTTTTTAGTATGAAAGTATTTCTACGGATTATTGCGGAACTAGTGGATTAACTTTTGTGATATTTGGGGTGGTTTTTGAATGCATTCATTCCTGGTTTCGGAAGTCGATAAAACTAAACTTAAATAGGTTATTGAAGTGAAAACTTCTTTAGAATCGTTGTGATTTCAAACCGGATGCAACGGAAAAAACGACAGGTAAGAGACACAAATACAAAAGAATGAGACAGAAATACACATACTATTTAATACAGCGCCATCTGTGAGATTTTTTAATACTAACGTGTGTATGAAAGCTCTTGTAGTGAATTTTAATTTAGGATTATACGTGAAATTAAAATATCAATTCACAGAGGGCGCTACCTTACAATTATTTACTAATGACAAAATTTTACATATACTTAAGACGTTTAGGATAATTGTATTTTAATTTTGGAAGGTTTCACTTCTACCACGTGTGAATTGCACACATGTTTTTTTTATTATAATTGAATATGCACTTTTGAAAAGGGCACATGTCGCATATTTTGTCAAATACGTTTTTTCATATACATGTAGTTTTGAGGTTTACCTACACCCATTTTATAATAATTCCAGTAATTTTCAATTGATAATTAACACTAAAATATATCTCAAAAGTTAATATTTTAAATTTTACACTGCTTTAGAAAATATTCAGTTTTTTTCATTTCCTGAACATTTTACATTTTCAGAGATGTGCCCTTTTCGAAATTGCATATCCAATTACAGTATGTGTGTACATAAAATTATGTGCAATAAGGTACGTATGTATACATTGCGGTGGGTGATGCTATCGACGTCTGTCACCAGATATAATAACCGTTGTTGTCTGCAGTGTGCATATACAGTGTTATTGAACTATTCTCGAGGCTGAAAATGGAGTAAGTTACTAGTCAAAAATAAACTGAAAAACATTGTTCATTGATCAAAGAAAGTATAAGTACTTGTCCCTAGCATAATTATTTTTTGGAGCCATGTATATATCATATATTACATGTATTAATGTTGTTCATATCGTACCTAATGAAATACGTACATAACAAATGTTCATGATTGACGACCACGGTGCAGGAATAGCATCGTGTAATAAAAATGAAATCCGCGAATTATGATTTGCGTAATTACTGGAGGAAGTACCTCTTGTGAGTCCGCACGGGTAGGTACCAGCACTCTACCTATTTCTGCCGTGAAGCAGTAATGCGTTTCGGTTTGAAGGGTGGGGCCGCCGTTGTAACTACACTGAGACCTTAGAACTCATATTTCATGGTGGGTGGCGGCATTTACGTTGTAGATGTCTATGGGCTCCAGTAATCACTTAACACTAGGTGGGCTGTGAGCTCGTCCACCTATGGAAGCAATAAAAAAAATAAAAAAAACCTAACGCGAAGGTATCTGTCAACCAGTCCCCCTCCATTAATCCGTAAGAAATGGATTTAGCAAGATCCCACTGTATGGTTCTGACGCCGAGAAACGTCCTCATAAGCTATTGAATGAGTAGCTCTTCACTGACCTAAATTGCATTGCGTCCTCTTGCTTCGAGTGAAAGCCATTAGCGAGAACCGGTGCTCCGGGATCGATTCCCGCGGGATCACCTCACTCATTAACGAAATCCATTTGAACTCGGGTTTACTTTGTGATAGAGGTGTTTAGGTGCGCCAATGCTCCAGCGCCCTGCTACCTCCAAATTTAACGATCGCAAGTAAATACCTTGAATTTACAAAACAAGACCAGGTCATTCTTAGAATGTGCGTTTGTATTTTCCACCTACCACCAGTAATTACGCAAACTATAATTTTGCGTGTTTTGATTTTAATTACACGATGTTATTCCTTCACCGTGAAAGTCAATCGTGCACATTTGTTAAGTACGTATTTCATTAGAAAAATTGGTACCCGCCTGTGATTCGAACACCGGTGCATCGCTACATACGAATGCACCGAACGTCTTATCCTTTAGGCCACGACGACTTAATATATATGTAGAACGAATTTTATAGAACGAGATGAATGTAGCATCAGTCCGAGAATCTTTTATTATTTGAACTGTTTATTTTTTAGACAAGCCCAGACGCACCTGCTGATAGTACCTGCCGCCGCCCACCTTGAGGTATGAGGCGCACACAGGTACGTCTCACTGTTATGCAACTACCCTACTCCTCAGACCGGTATATCGGGTAGTCCCAGGTAACCATGTGATTGCTGATTCTTGAACCAGGCGTGTACACTAATCGGTAAAAGATGCTATTGCGATCTTCCGAACGTTGACGAACATCAATATCACAAAATTATAAATCATCATCATTATCCTGCCCTTCTCCCATTCACCTGGGGTCAGCGCAACATGTTTTCTCCTTCCATACTCCTCTATCATATACCATTTCTTCGCTCATTCCCGTCTTACCCATATCGTCTTTCACGCAATCCATCCATTTCTTCTTAAGTCTACCTCTTCCTCTATATCCTTCAACATTCATAGTTAACATTCTCTTACCAATCTCATTTTAATTTCGTCTCATCACGTGTCCATACCATCCCAAACACGCACTTCTCATCTTCTCTGTCACAGGTGCCACTTTCAGATTTCCTCTAACATATTCATTCCATATTCTATCCATTCTCGTTACTCCACACAATATCCATCG